>NC_041410.2:85124681-85424681 GCF_900747795.2 Erpetoichthys calabaricus | reverse complement strand
ACTATATCTTATATGTCATTTATGAAGGATTTTTCCTTATAAAATTTTTTTACGGTAAACGACAATATGTACGTATTAGGTTACAATGTAAACATTTTATGCAAATGCAAGCATGCTTCTCTGCAGTGTTTTGATTGTTTGCATAAGCCCAGCTTGTGGAAATGCATACTAATTTGTTCAAAAGTCTAACTTCATGACAACCATTACATTTTCAGTGAAGTATTAACAGTCCATTTGCAGTTTCCTTTTTTCCTCAAAGGTTTAAATTAAAAATGAAACCTGATTAATCGATGCTATCCTCATTAGCCATCAAACACAAAATGTGTTATTTAAACCTTCATATAAACAACTGCTAAAGATACAAGTTATTACAATTTCCATCACCTCCAGATTAATAACAAAGAAATATTTAACAAGAACAGTATTCTGCGTTTGGTGCTGCTTATACCTTATGCTTTTGGTATATGTTCCATTAATTTCTCCATCAGTTAGTTCTAGGATTGTCCTAAATTAAGACAATTTTTGGGAAAAATTTTTGACAATTTGTTTCATACTGTTGAACTTACAGCTATTAATAATGCTTAACGGGCAACATCTGGGGTAATACCACATGAGGTAAGATTACGTAGCAATGAATTCATAGTGATTATCAATACTTTAGTTAGAATATTTTTCTTATGAGGAAGAATCTTATCCCACCTTAAAAAACTCAATGGGAAAGTGGCATATTATAAAAAAAAAAAACTGACATTTTGCTAAAACTTTTTTCAGATTTGGCAAGAGTTTATTAATGTTCTGCTGGGGTCCGGCCTCTATTCTGTTTTCTTTATGATGTTTTACTGTACTCATATATGCAGAACTATTTTTAATGGGATTTTTGTTAATACTGTATAATTCTCTGAACCGGACATGGTTAGGACTTTGAATAGCTGATTATTATTTCAATCCATGTTAATCTTATGGAAAAATATTAACTGTCATTTTTGAGTGGATTGTGTTTTACATATTTCAATATGATCTTTAAAATACATTATAAATCCAGTTCAAATTTAGGAACACTGTGTATTTTGGTTATTAGGTCTTATTTCATTTCAAGATATTTCTTCTAAATTCATGTCTGTATTATATTCTTACATAATAAACTGTCTCAGCATCATGTTGAGATCCACAGATACATGAAAGCAACTCTATATTTACAGTTTATTCAGCTCTTTTAAAAAGCCTCACTGTAATAAATTAAGGAACCCTCATTCCTGGTAAATCAGTTACTACCACTAACCACACTATTTATTACAATTAGCAAAGAATGAAGTGAGCCTGCATGAATATTGCATCATCAAGTGCCTGGGAAGTTTTAAGAAAGGAAGTGCAAAAAATGCTATGTGACACCTATGACCGAAAGATTTTTTTTTTGCCCTGAAATTTCTTTTTGTCATATACATGGTCTAATCTTTAAAAAGGGAGCTATTTTATGAAGATAGCTTTACCACATTTAGTATATTAATTACATTTTTCATAGATGATTCATTTCAGTTTTTACTACCATTAATGATAAAGTTCAGTACATCAAAAGTCAGAAACATCTTCAATCAATGCCAGCTTTAAAAGATATCTATATAACCCACCACCAACCTAACAAGTGTCTAAAATAAAGCTGTATCCTTATCCTCTCCATAAAATTAAGTAAAGGGTAAAGGGCTAGCTGTGTGTCTGGGACAGAGGTGGTCATATAGCGTACTTGCCGACTGCATTTCTAGACCTAGCAACAATAAAGCAAACAGGCCTCTGCAGCTGCCTTGGTAACTTGGAGAATGGTCTGGGGGTGGGGAGTTAAGATTTCATTTAGGTTTTCAAACCAAATAAGTGATTAGTCTAAACTTTAAGTACTTTTCAATACCTAAGCTATATTCTAATTTTAGTTAAAGGTTGAAGTATTTTTTAAAATGATCTGTTATTGGAAAAAGACCATAATCAAAATGCAGCCAAACAGTTTAGAATTGCACATCCCACAAATGCATAAAGGTCTATAATAAAGAGTCTGCTTTTAAATTCCAAAGCTATACCAATTTTTTTATTTTTATCTTACGTTTGGATCAGCTATAAAATCTATTTCAAGGGATGCGGAACAAAGCTTTTCACGGGAAAATAAAATTCAGTTAATGTTTAAAAGCACATAATTATTCAAAAAGCCCTGTCAACAAGATTTCCAAGTTGAAAAGAACGTATGAGCTGCAATCGACATGTTATTCATAGAAAAAGTGTAAAGGTCAAAAGCAGCAATATCTGAAGCCATCCCCAACGCCCAGTCCCACTCCCAACAATCATTATGGCCTCATCTATGACCTATACTCCAGTTTATTCCTCAGAAACATTGTTTACAGTGTGATTAATGGTATATATTGGTTACTGAAATACCACAAAAAGCACAGAGTGCCTAATTAATCTACATCCAAACCAAAAGGGAATGGATAACACTCAATGTGGCTGTAATTTTAAAGGTTTCTCTACAGTTTCAGCATTTCTCAGGCAAAAAGTGAACAATGGTTTCTGGTCCCTAAGGGCTGGGAAATACCTGATGCTACGTGACCTGTATGCTTGCAGACGCTGAGGCAACACAAGCAGTGTACTGACTATACTTGAAAGTGTACTTTATGTAAATCTGGAGGATTCCACCAAGTGGCAGGGCAAGGTATGGTTTAACGGTGCAAAAGTGCAAAAAAAAAAAAACAGTGTATCATGTCATTATGATGGAGAATATGCAACACTTGTATTGCCTATGCGAGAAATGGACGAAGTACCATGAATGTTTTCTTATGTCAGCATTTGATTTGATGATGTGCTTCCCCAAATTGAACCATTCATCAAACATCAAAGCACGGCCATTGAGCCTGTTGGAGCTGCAATGCGGCTTGCTGTAACACTGCATTTTCCTGCAACGGCCAAATCCCCACTTATTTTCTCTGACATTTTCTGTTTTGCTCAGACATATTCTGTCTCAAATTTGATTCCTTTTCGTCTTGAACGTTTCCACATCCACTTCAAAGAGCTGGTGAAATGAAGCCAGCTTTTCTGAAAGGCATGTTTATTACTATGTAGACGATGATAGTATATAACAATACTGATGTTGGGTACCAAAACTTGAACACAGACAGCACCCAAATATTTGTTGTTTGGCAACTCGCGCATGCGTTGCGTTAATTTCTGATGATATGCTCAAAGGACGCGTCCAAAAAACGCTAGGAAAGTATGGCAGCCATGATGCGTGTGCGTACGCATTCAGAGCGCCAAGTATATCCCAATCTTGGATGACCTTCTTAGAGTATTCCAAGGACAAAAGAAGCAGGGATGTAGGCCTCCACGTGTTCTATAGTTCTCGCAAGTTAAAGGATTGTGGTATCTTTACTGCCTTCACATGATTCTGCTGTGTAGATACATTAAGTATCTTAGTAAGAAACACATTACGAAAAACTCAATATAGAATTTTTCAAGTGACAACACTTGTCGCTTCATATTAAAAAAATTGTCTGCAATCTGAATCTGAAAATGAAGATTTGTGAGATTTTGGATAATCTGTACCTTTCCAGGTGGAGTTTTTACAGCACACTAAATAAAATGCTAAAAATGGTACACATCGTTTTTTGTAAAGTTGGTACAAATAGATTTTTTATTGCTTTTTAAACTGTAATTATTAAATACAAAAATAATTGATTTTAAAATCTGCAAGTAATATTAAAAACATCATGATAATATATCAAAATAGTAAAAACATTGTGTCTTTATTGAGTTATGGAAGTTCTGTGTGCAACAAATATGCACTTGACAGAATGGATGCTCCATTCAGACTCTGTAACATCAAAAATAGTAAGTAAAACTTAAGTTTAGGTGACATACTGTATATTTCTTTTGAGCTCAACCAAGTTGTAATGGTTCAGACAATCATTACATAAAAGGAGAGTGTGGCCAAGAAAACAAGAGAATTAGAAACCAAAATCTTGAAGAAACCCAGAGAAAACTTCATAGAGCTAGTGACTACAGCAGAATCAGAATCCTTTCTCTTAATACTGTGAGGTAGCAGTACTTGCCACTGTGCTATCAAAATCACCCCAAGCTAGTTTTATTAACCTAATGGATATTAATTTATGTGGAAGTTCACAGGGTTTGATCTAAGTGATTTATTGATTTAGTCTGTTTTAGCTCTTGCAGTTAAACAGTTACAACCTAATTATTTGCCAAGAATTATATTATTACATATGCCATAAAAGGTTTTATTAGGCACATCAAATTTTACAAGGTATGACACACAAGTCCATGCAGTGGAAAGAAATAAAATGCTTTGTCTTCAGCATTACCACAAGTGGGGTGATAAAAGAACAAAAGCATATAAAACATACACAAAGGACATAACAAACCCACACACAAACAGAGTTAAGAGAAGTAACTGTGAAAGCTTTCATTAATTGGACTAATGGCATGTACATCTTCAGGAAACTCTGAATAAGCTTAATGTGAATTAAGTGTAGGTGTTAGCATGAGTGTGCCCTGTGATGCTTTGGAGTTCCACCCAGTGTTGGCTCTTGCCCTGCATTCAATGCTACCCGGATAGACTCTGGCTCCCTGGAACTCTGTATTACAGAAAGAGTTCAGAAAATGAATTGAATATATGGATGTTAATAATGTTCTAACTGCCTACATTTGAGAACAGGTTGTGAAGAGTTGGATCAGTTGGAACAGAACAATTTAAATTATTTTGCCCACAAAAGAAAAATGCTACATCAAAAATAGCTTGTATTATTTTAAACAATTTACAAAACCTCTATTCATCTTTAAACCAATATTATCAGGGAAAGAGATGTGCAAGGTGTTATGAAATATCATGGTGCATGGATAAACTGCTTTTCTTACATCATTCCCTGAAAGTACTAACTTCTCTTATTAAAAAAATCATGTAAGACCATCATTTAAATGCAGTCCTATGATCATTTGGTCTCATATGAATGAAACTACACAAATTAAATCTGCCTGACACACTTCTTTTATAATTATGGAAAGCACTGTGTATACTGTTAAAACAAAGAAATGATATCCCCCCAAGAAAACTGAGACACTGGTGTAGCATTTCAGTGCTCTAGGTCTTTTCTACATCTAAGTGCCCCACTAAAAAGGATTCAGGTTTGGCATGTCAAAAAACAAAAGTTGGAAAGATAAAAGACTGACAAACAAAATGCTGGCAAACAGTAGTAAAGGTCACATCCTGCCTAGAGATGAAAAGACTGAACCAATTCAATTTTTAAAGGTGATTCAAGTTCAATATAACATTGGAATAAATTTCTAATATGATAAAATCAAGTTATCCCACAGCAAAATTAGTCTGAATGTCTCTGGATAATACCATGGTTCAAGGAACACTATGGACCTCACATACGCACTGCCTTGCTCTGTTCAATCCAATTAATTTCCTGAAAAGATAATATGTTGGACCATGAAAATATACAACATCCGAAGATGAAAGCATGACTTTGACAGTCAAAAAAAAGTCACTATATATCCCTGTGAAACAATAAATCAATAAAAATAGAAGAGAACATAGAACCATGGGACTGGTAGAAACAACTAAATGGAAGAAGTCCTAGACCATTGCACGAGAATAGTAATTGTAAAAGATCTTCAGGGTTTAAACTAAACTACTATGAATATGGTCATGAAGAAAACATCCTAGAGGTCCCAATCTTTAAAATTCTGTCTTAAAAGGCCTGATAAAAGTAGATATTTTTAATTTTGTAAAGCAGTGATGTTGGTAAATATCTAGCAACCAGGAGAGGAAAGCAAGCAGGATGATGACTCTCTTTGCAGAGAAAGTAGTACATTTTCTCATGAAAGCATCACATTGACTGTTCCTCATCTCTTTATCTAGCCTGCAACCCATTGCTTGGTAATTGTAAGAAAAAGGCTCCAATTGAATTATACTCTCAGAACAGAAGAGTGTAAGGTGCAAATTTTGGGACATCCTTCAAAGTTCTTCTAAGTTTTATAGCAGTCATGCAGTGCAAGATCAGCTCCAAATCACAGGAGAAATCAGTTTAACAGTCTATTAATACCAGTACTGGTAAAATTTCGAATAAAGGTTCACTTTAACACCCATTATGGTTTATCATTGAAAAATGTAACAATCTCTATGTTTACTTTCATATTTAAAGAGAATTACACGTGGAATCCTGTTGCAATGAAATTCATGGGACCATAAAAATATTTTACTTTAACAGAAATTTCATTATAACAAATATTGGGGAAAATACATATACTATCGTGATGGGGTTGCAGGCGATTCACCATCTCTAATGGCACAAGGACAGCTCCATTGACCTACTCTTTCTCCCACTCTACTGGTCTTCCACAGAGGTGATTCTGAGCCATTGGTGTTCTTCTAATCTGATGATGGGAGCCAAAGTAGGACAATTACCATGTTGCAGCTCCTATCTCGTGTGCTGAAGTAACAGGTCTTATTTTGGATGAAGTCTCGAGACTGTACCTGCCTTCTCTATAGAGTAATAAAGTACCTGTATTTTACTTGGAAACTCTGACTCAACTTCCTGTCTCTCGAGCAGCTATGTAACCTAAGCTTGACAATACCTGTATAAAACAAAGCACTTCATTAAACTGCAAAAAATTTAGATGCAACTTATTTCTTTATAGAAACACAGTTATGAATACAGAATGAAAATGAGGCGTTTGATGTAACTATTTTTCAGTGTAAACTGATGCCAATTTTTCACTTTTTTTGTTCATTGTCAAGAAAACTTTGAGAAGCCCTATGAAACTCATATAGTGCGGTACTTGCACACAACTATCCATGCAGATGCTCAGTGGAGCACTGACTCAGAATTCAGCTATACCTATATGAAACTGAACCTACACTCTCACCAAGCCTTGCTGAGATTCCCCGACACCGGAAATTTCGCAACAGGCTGTCTCTTTCTTTTGATCTAACAAGAAAGAGAGTCAGACTAATGTAGGGTTCCCATACTCGGTGAAAGTACTCATGGAGCATTAAGTAGTTTTTTGCATGGCATTATGATGTTTCGGTGGTCATTTTTGGTCAAAAAAAACATTCATGATACTAAAATTTATGTTTCGTTAAAAAAAAAATCTGTTAAACATAATCTTATATGAATGTTTGTCCAGACCAACAAAAAGTATCTGTTATTCTGAAAATGTCATTACTTTTGTATTCACTATAACATGATTTGACCTGTAATGCCAAGTCCTGGGTGTTATTTTGATGAGGAATAAAATATGATATCAAAGGATAGTAAAAATAACAAAGACAAATTAAGATGATTTATACATGTGGCAAAACAAATTTATCTAACCTCACATATCAATGAACATTTCAGTATTTCAGAGTGCTAACAACATTTATGGCTGCCAAAAAGAAAAAACAGATTCCATACCTTGCTTCCAACTTTAATGGCTGTGGCTGTAAATGCATTACCCAATACCTCCACTATAATTTTTTAAGCTGTACATAATTAATATCATTGTGTATATAGCAATTCAATATATGCTGCTTTCTTCATTACCTGAATAATTGTCTTATTGTAGTGTTTTATTGTTACCATTTTTTTCTTTGCTGCACATGGAAAGTTGTCATCAGAATTTCTTTGTACGAAAGTATAATGACAAATAAACTCAAACTATAAGTTAATATTCCTACAGAAAGAAAGCACAACCTCACTGACATGACTGAAACATTTTGCCTTGCAGAGACATTATGAATGGTCTTGCCCTCTGACCCATCTCTAACCCTAACCTACTTCAGGAAACCACCACCAGACCATATTATGAAAAATCCAAAGACAGAGGTTATACAGTTTGTATTCAATGAAAGAGGAAGGTGTCGGTTTTCAAATGAGGCTTTAATCCCTTTGACACTACCAAAATCCGAAGAAATTAAAATTGTTTATGTAATAGCGTAGCATTTAGTAAATAAGACTTCACTCAGAATTAAAAAGAAAAGTCTTAAGTAGTAGTAGAAAAGAAAATGTTGCTTTACATGAGGTGCTGAAAGCACAACAGCCCTGAATAACGGGTAAACAGACATTAACTGGATTAGAGAGAAATTCTCTTTCCTGTCAGTCACATCAGCAGATACAGAATACAAATGGTGACAATGACTCTGAATTAAAGTGTTTCCCCAAGTAACACAGGTCACAACGGGTGGTCTACCATTCAGAACTTTGGTGATGTGAAAGCCATTGATTAGCTTTGTACTCATATTGAAATGTCTTTAGATCAACTATGTAGAAAAGGTGGGTCATACCAAGTGACCGTCTATTAGATAAATCAGAGTTAAGACAGTATCACTGGTGAAATAGCCACTGTGTTATGCATTTGCATATTTGCAAGAACACTTTGAAGTCTAATCAGCACCACAAACTCATTACACAAAATAAAACTGAATCAGAATTTTGCATTTACAATAAAACCTGAAATTTCTCCTATCAGAGCAACCCTGATGGCTTTGCATGCACACTTTGATTTATATTGATCTTACAGCTAGATGAAAAACTAATTTACTGGTAAAATTAAAAAATAAATAAATAAATAAAATCTGTCCCAGTCCAGCGCACTCAAAATATTAATTGACTCACATGGAGCACACATAACAATAACCTCATGCTTTAAAAAGTTGCCTCCTATCCATACTACACATAAATGGAAACACCCGACGGTACAACTATCCACACATAGGTCCTTTCTAATCCACAGATTGCAAATAAAGCAAGAACTGCAGTTAAAGGACACATATTTAATAATTGGAGAATATTATGTGAAAAACAGGACACATTAGTGGATAGTCTCTTTACAAACTGATTAGTATGCATGCCGTACAAAATAAACAACTGACTCAGGACAAGTCATTCTCATAATAGTGGATAAAGGTTTAGTCATTTATCCCAGAAATAAATGTAACGTTTAAGATTCATACTGTACCAGTATCTAAAGAAGTGTGAAAGATGTGGTACGAGAGTTAAGAACTACTGAAGCCAAGTGCATACAATTCCTAGTACACACCTGACTTACATTAACTAACAAACTGCACGGTGACCAGACTATGCCTTCTGGATATTGCAAATCATTTTAACACTCATTTAACTCCAAGAATGTTGTTTATCTACATGCAGTTGTAAGCATTATTCACAATCAGGCATTCTCCTCAAGAAAGGCAAGAAAAAAAATCTCAGAGTTCAATTGCTTTTTATAATGTTATTATTGTTTAATATTTTCTTGACGGCTTTATCCAAGGCTGCTTACAAATATTTGAGATATAATTGGCTACATTTCTTTTGTGTTTCAAATTGGAGCATAGACAGGTGAAGTGACTTGACGACAAAAGTTATTTGGCCGACTTAGGTATTAACTAATCAAACGACCAAGATAAAATGAGTGGTCTCCTCTTAATTGCATAATGTTGTACTTCCTTTTAATCTAAGCACTTTTTAAAGCAGCGGAGGACTAAGCACCTTTCATTTGTTGATCACTTACAGATACACTGTGTTCACAAGGCTTTTGTTAAATTGTTTGTTTCAGGGTTATTGGGAGAGAATTTCTGTTTTCATTATGTTGTTTTATGCTTGACTATTCTAAACGCATTAGTTAATTTCACCACATCAAATTCAATTAAACTATTGCCACTGTGTTAATAAAGTAAGCTAAATTACTTTTCAATCTAAATTCCTGTCTTCCCAATTTATGGTGAATTTCAAACTCACACAAGTTAAGCAAATATCAGTCTTTGCAAACATTCATCAAACTTTCATAAAACTCTTCAAGTTTCCAGTTTTGTTTTGTATGCTAGCCAAATAGAGATGACCAGTCTCACAGGGGATCTGCAATGTGTGAGGGTTAAAGTGCACCAGAGTGGTCTGTAGACTAACTGGAATAGATATCTGGAAAAACACAACCTCTAGACAAGATCTGCACAGAGTTTTCCT
Source organism: Erpetoichthys calabaricus (assembly GCF_900747795.2). Lineage (NCBI taxonomy): Eukaryota > Metazoa > Chordata > Cladistia > Polypteriformes > Polypteridae > Erpetoichthys > Erpetoichthys calabaricus. The sequence continues at coordinate 85,414,689 of NC_041410.2, read as the reverse complement.
TTATGATGTGCTCCAGAGTAAACATTTAAAAGACTACAAAAAAAATAGAGGGGTGATACTCGCTAGATGTCCAGCCCTCTCTGTAAAACATGTTGCTTTTCTGACCACATTATCATTCAAGCAGATGAGTGTTGTACAATGGCTATCCAAAGGATGTATGTGCATTATTCCTTTTTTCATATTATGGAAACGCTGGGCATGCCAGGCATTATATCCTGCTTGAAGGAGGTCAAGTATGACAAGAGTAATCATGAATATTGACTTACTGGCTGAACATTGAATATTGTATGATATACAATTTTATTATGTTTCTATTACATAACTGCTGGGACACCAAAATTAATAATTCAATCTTAGCTGTCTCAATTAGCACAGCATACAGCCTGGCATCTACGCATCACACCACATCAAAGGGGTTATTCAGAATAGGAAACATTTTATTCAGAATATGCACTTGGTGGAAGAAAAATTCAGATAGCCTCCAACATCTTACACATTTCAATAGGAACAGAGGGCTATGACAGTGGAATGGGTAGAGTGTGATCTATAAATAAAATGCACCTAGTTAAGGATTCAGATGAGAATACACGGAGCGTGATTCTATTACTTAGATTACAACATCACTTGATCAAATTAAAGAATAAGGAATAAATTACTGGTTAAAACAGGATAGGATATGCATATGAAATGTCCCAGCTGACAAAAAAAGACCCATAGCAAATATATTACCTAACACTTATAAAGATTAATGTGAAAAAAGTTGTCTGCTTACAACCATTCAAAGACTGCCTAGGTGGTTACAAAATATAGTTTGATACCATTAGCTTACAAGAGACTCCAGGAGCCTAAAGACTGTACTAATATTCTCAAAGATCATGTTCAACATTTTTGTCCTTAGCAAACTTATATAAAAGGCAGACACAATTAAAAAATTACAGTATGTCCCAACACAAAGGAAAATAAATATAATAATGACCTAAACATTGAGCAATTTAAAAATAAAATACATCCGGGAAGTCTGAAATATGCAGTTATTACTGAAAAAGGTGCACTAATGGCTACCAGCAATTTGCTCACAATTCCTTAGACAAAAACCACACACCAATACCCATTTAGACCGTATGGCCATAGAATCCCTTGGGTGGAATGGAAAAATATTTTCATTGCCAAATAATAGCTGCACTAACTCTTCTATTTCCTGTTCAGGACCCTGAGAACTGAAATTCCACTTTCCTCTCTTCCCACCAGCAGTACATTTCTAAAGATAATTTGAGTGAAGTGCTTCCTTGATGACATTCTTGCAACATGCTACACTGCTAGTAAGTAAAATACAATCAGTCACAGTCCCTACTGAGACCATCTTCCTTATTGTTTAAGACATACACTGGATAAGAAGGATCACAGAATACACAATCTTGCATATTAGATACAATCAAATAAATGTAACCCTAGATTTCCTTAATCATAGAGGCAAAAAGTTAAGAAAGCATAAGCACATCATCTCTGACCTTAATTCATTTGCCAAATGATCAAACCAAAAATTTATTTCAGTTTTACATGCTGAATGTTACAAGTACAAAGAAATGGAATTTAAGTAGTAGTAGAAAACCAATGCCAAGAAAAAAAACACAAAACCCATAGAATATTCATTACAACAAATAGCACCGGATGAACAATACTACATAAAATACAGTAAACAGCCACTAGCAGTCCTGCTGAGATGATTCTTTGATGCCTTCCACAGTGTGATTTGAGTAGTCAGTGCATGTCATGGAAGAACTGTAACCAAGGGAACCCAAACCAGTCAATCATCTACTTTCATTGACAGCAAATGACAACTAACATTCAAATCATTTTAGTGTCCCTACAAATGATTACGGGGATGTAATAATCTGGAATAATAAAGGAGCTCACCAAATCAATTAATGAATACTGGGATGTATTTCGTAGTAATTTAAAACTGCCCATTTGACTTCAAGGTTGACTGTCAAGTCAAAAACTAACAATTTCACAAGACAATACTGTATTGAGATATAAATATTATGAATTTGAAGGAGCTTACCAAATCTACTTTAGCCAATAGAATATAAAGCTACCTTTCAGGTCCAAAAGCAGCATTTAACTCTTGGGAGTCCAGAACAGTCCACTAATGATTACGAAGAAAGATCTTTGAACAATCTGGAGCCTGAAACAGCTTACAGAATCAACTAAAGTAAATCAGGACATAATTTTCAAGAATCTGAAGCAGGTGTGTTACTATACAGATGATAATTGAGAAGTAACTTTCAGGAATCTGAAGGAACTCACCAATTTCACTGCTATTAACTGGGATGGAACTCTCAGAAATCCGAAGCAGCTAGTCAACAATGATGCATAATGCAAATGTCAAATGTACACATTCAATTAAACTTCTGTTCATGGTTTATTGCGTAGCTTTGAATTTAACAAAAGAAAATTACCAGTAATATATGTGAATTTTAATTCCGAATGTGAAGAGTTTTGTTTATGATGCACTTTAAACCCATTTTTCATTAGATAATATGTATTTTGTAATCTATGAATTCTGTTCTATCTTTTGGGTAGTGAAGATAAGTCATATTTCTAAATTATGGTGTAAAACTGAACTCCTGCACAAGTTAGTAGCAGGGTTAAAAAGGGTAACAAGCTAAGTTGGAATACTAGTGTGGCTGGGACTCCAGAAGTAAACAGCATGTTAATTAATATGCTTCTGCCAAAATTTCAGGACTGGTTATGTAGTCTTATTATGCTATCTAGGCAGCATTTAAACAACGTCCATATCCAAAGGACACAAAGTCATTACAAATATAAAAAGAGGAAGTAGTATTTATTTAAAAGAAACAGTAGGATAAGTCAAAAGATAAAAACATAATAAAACTGGGATAAGGAAATACACAAAAAGGGAAATTGAGACTTTAAAAATGGATACAGAAACAAACACAAAGAAAGATGAAAGCAAATAAAACTCAATGAAACAGAGTGAAACACTGTTCAGAAAGAGAAAGCAGTGGTCATTATTTTACATTGAAAACAAGCTGTAAAGAACAAAAAATAAAATATGATGAAGACAAATCTCAGTCTAAACTTATGCCTGCAATCCTACTAGATGATGAATCAATATAGGCCAAATTTTAAATTACCACTCCAGTGATGAAAATTGTAACTGCAGTAAAACTTACAAAATGAAAGCTATGCATATACACTTAATGTTTAATATAAATTTGGTTGCAAGCAACTAAACCAACTTGTAAAAATGGCATCAAAAGAATGAATGCATCACAATTTTAACTATGTGAAGGTGAGCAAGACTTTGCAGCATACCAGTTCTTTTCCTCTGTACTTATAAGTCATAATAAGACAATTGTCATTACAAGAACAGACTATATGAAACCAAGGTTATTGCTTTAGTTCTTAGTACTGTACTGTTTATCACAAACATATAATTAAATACATTTTTATTAACAATGTAAAGAACAACATTACAGTAACAGTTGTAAATTATAGGGAAATAAATATGGTAAAAACACCTTCAGGCTTCTGTCATTAATAGTATGCAGTGGTCCTATATTGTTTGCTTGATCTCTGCAACTGTCTCATTAGGCATACAGTACAAAGATTTCAAAAATTCCTTGCATTTCAATTTTGCAGAAAACACTACAGACAATATAAAATTATATTGTGTCATTTTTTTCCTCTCTTCTGTTTATTGTAGAGTACATGATGATAGAGGTAGGATAAAACCAGTAAATGCTGCAAAGATTTTCATGTGCCAGGAAGAATGGTGAGATATGCCAAATATGATGGCTGATAAATTAATGTGGGTCAAACGTTGGTGGAACTGTTACTCACACAAGTAGAGAATGCACTCAGCTTTGCTTGGATTCCCCATGACTCTGGTAAAATCCAGTGGGACTAATTATACAAACTGGCGTCAAGCATTTTTGAATAAAGAAAAAAAAAAGTGAAGTGGCTCTGGTTTTTAGACGATCTCTCTCTCATAAACTATCTATCTATCTATCTATCTATCTATCTATCTCTCTCTTTATATATACAGTAATCTATATATATATATATATATATATATATTATCTATATATATATATATATATATATATATATATATATATATATATATATATATATATATTATCTATATATATATATATATATATATCTAGATATCTATATATATATATATATAGATATATCTCTATATATATCTATATATATATATCTATATATATCTATATATATATATCTATATATATAGATATATATATATATATATATATATATATATATATATATATATACATAGATAGAGATACTTTATTAATCCCAACGGGAAATTCACATACTCCAGCAGCAGCATACTGATACAAAAAAAAAAAAACAATATTAAATTAAAGAGTAATAAAAATGTAGGTAAAAACAGACAATAACTTTGAATAATGTTAATGTTTACCCCCCCCCAGGGTAGAATTGAAGAGTTGCATAGTTTGGGGGAGGATCGATCTCCTCAGTCTGTCAGTGGAGCAGGACAGATATATACTGTATACATACATACATATATATAAAATATATGGCTCTGGACTGTGAATAAGAAAAAACTGCTACATCCTATTCATCCATTTACTACAGTTGTTTTTTCTAGTCATGGCATGGAAAGGAGAATTCAGCTGTTGGGAGAGTTGCCAGTCATAAAGCCAGCTCATCCACACTCAATTAAACTAGACCAGTTTATAACATCCAATTAACATGGTGGTAACACTGGAGTAGCTGGTATTAAATCCTTTAAGACACAGAAGAGAATGCAAGCTTTTATACTGTGACAGCAAGAAATCAAACTCTGATCATAATGTAGCAACACTAACCACTGGACTACCATATCTTTGATGACTATTAATCTATTTTCTTCTTTTCCAGCACTATTAACCCTTTTCATATTCATTTTCTGCAACATACTTTCTTATTTGTAGTCAATATACTTCATACTCCTTTAAAGTAACTTAATCATGGTAAATGCTTACTGTTGATTGGCATTGGTTGTGCAGGATGGATATGCACAGTAGTGTTTGCATAAACATTTAAGCAATTAAGCAACTGTTACAGTAAAAGTCAGTAATACTTAATGTGAAACTGCCTATACTGAACTGGAAGAGGGCCTGGAAACAATATAGTCGGCAATGTGGCTTACATTGAGTAATGATGTATAAATTATATGATCTACAAAACAGCACAAACAAAATGCTTAACATCCAAATATAACCAAAGATGTGTTAATGGTTTATTGTGCAGGTTCATCTTTAATTAATCAGAAACGATTAAGATGCCACAAAAATGGAGTAACAATAAATGTTCATTTGAAATTTTTATATTCCCCAAGGTATAGGAATTGTGCTTTTAACAAGTCAATCTGTTTTCACAGACTTAACATGTCACTAAAAACCAAGAACAAGGAAAAAAATCATGGCTGCAGAGGAACACAGACATACAGCGCAATAACTATAGTAATTGGACAAATACAGAAAAAAAGCAAGAAATACGCAGTGAGGGAATCTAGCAAATATGAGTGGTATCAAAAAGTTTTGAGCCAGAACCTGAGAAATACTATATATTCAATTAAGCTGATTTTGTAAGTGGCCAAAGATTCACATTTGTGTACTAAAAATAAGTGAATTACAAGTTTTTTTTCATTTGTGTTTACTACTGCATGTTTATTTTTTCCAAAAAAAAAATCAACATGGCTGCCAAAAACAACAAAGTCAAGTCTGATGCTATTTTTGAATTTCTAACACTAGTGAACAATATGCATATGGAGATTCACTTTGACAAGTCAAAGTATACCAGAACCCGTTCCCTTCATATGATACTTTCAATAAATGGGCTACAGAATTATGACATGGAACAATGCCTCTCTTGAAGGTGACCCAAGGTCATCAGCACTGATGACAGATGAAAATGTTTCCATCATGAAACAAATAATAATAAAGAAGCATTGTCAATGTGCGAGCTAGTAGACATTACAATAATTAGTTAGGTGTTAATACATTTCTGAATAACAACTTTACACAAGCAAGGTCTGTGAACATTTGGTACCCTGAATGCTGACTCCTGCTAAAACATAATTGTAGTCAATGTTTCAGGTAAAACTGAGTTAAGAAATTTGAACAGGGGGAAATCTGAAAAATGCTCCATAATTGGGGATGAAACTTGGATACATCTTTATGACCAAAAGTCCAAACAACACTCAGAACAGTAGAAACATTGCAATTCTGCAATACCAATTAAATGTAATTCCAAGCCATCACCTGGAACATTAACTGCACATTTTTTAAATGATAATATTTATACTGATTGATTGCATGCTTCAAATGAGTCACATAACTAAGCAATACTATCCTAATCAGCTCTGGTGTTTGTGGCAGACAATCAAAAAAAAATTTGGACGTGAGCGTCAGTAGGCTTTGCACCCTAGGAACCAAGTTACCTGAACTACTCTAACATTTCAGGAATTATTTACCGCACTGATGCTGATCTTTCTGATCATAAAAAAGGTCATTACGGTAGCACTTGATGAGAAGAATTCATAATTAATTGCAGAATTACGGTATTTGAGGTTTCCTCTAGAGTGCCTCTTACTCTTGCTCAAAAACTAATCTCACATCGTCATCTCATAACAGGCTTACGTTTCGAGTTTGGTATTTTTTCATCCAGCCGTTTTAGCTCTAGACCATCCTAAAGAAATTGTGACACACAGACTGACACATACCCATCATTGAGATTATTGATGCTTTCGTTGTCAGGGGACCCTAAAACATTGAGATCTTAAGTGGAGGAACTTAATTTTGATTTTCTTATTTGAATATATCTTACAACCAAGTTAATTTATATGGCATTGATTGCAGACAAGTCTTATTATACCTGGGACGAAATTTCTTCATGGAACATTATATATAAAGTATATAGGAGGACACCAGTCTTCCCCTCTGTTCTTTTATGATAAATCTGCTTTTTATTGGTCAGTGTAACTATGATAAAAGAGGATTGAGATGTTATATACAAGACTATTGTATAGGCAACATTAACATGATACAGAGCTGTGGATGAGGCTTTAGAATGTCAGAAAAAAGCAAAAGTGCTGCAAACTTAACTTAATCTTTAGGAAGGCTCACCAAAGTCTCTTCAGAGATTCAATAAACAGGATCATTTTTAGCAGTTAGACCAGCCAATCTGAATTTGTTCATCAAATTCAGGGTACTATCAATCACAAAATGTCATATAAATAATTCAAAGTAAGTTGTAAGTCGCTCAAAGACATGTTGAAACAGCAATGCTATCAGCAATGACATGGCATTGCTTACTTGGAGCATCACAACATCTAAAAAATATGTATCAGGCTGAGAGGGTATATTGTACATAAAAAAACTGAAACATATTGGTATTCTTCACTCACAAAAAAATCAAAATAAAAAAATCAGGTAATCTAACAAAATGGAGCAGGACACAGTGGCAATCACTTACGGTTCAAAGTTCATGTGTAAATGGACTCAAACATCTAAATATGCAGTAGATGTAAAACTACATGTTAATGTAAATTACAGTAGTGACTTCTATCAATTACAGACCAGGCAGGCTGTGTAGTTCCCTACTTAGTAAAGGCATTTCTCTCTATACTACAAGACTGACAATTCAATCCCACATTTTATTTCTTGTCTGACAATCAGCAATGCATTTCATTTTGCCTTTGGCCCAGTAGTCAAACATGTAAACTACTACTATTCAGTAACTTGGAAAGCACCTTGGGGTGGTGTTCATTTTGAAAGACCCTAAAATCAAAAAGATCCTCTCCTACCTGGCACCATGAGATCATCATTTAACATGTGCACGCTCGAACTGAAAAAAAATTAATATAAAACACTGAACTACAGATCTGTATTTTAACGTTCCTTAGAATGGTGTTTTATTATAAAAAGTTATTGAAATACATCAAGCCATTAAAAAGTAAATGCATCTTGGAAGTCTAAAAAACGTCTTGGTGTGCAACTGGATTAAGTGGTTTGCCAAATTCCCCTAACTATATTGTATTCTCACTGCAATTTCTATTCAACTAAAAAAAACTTACAGTAACGATCGATAAAGATAAAGTGTGAATGGTAATGTTGTCCTGCTTCTTGAGTATTAAAAGGTGGGATTCATAGTGTTATTGTATATTAAGCAATCTCAATTCGTTCCTACTCTGGGCTCACCAAGTGCCCATTTGATTTCAGACAGAAACACAAAAACTGCCTGTTCCTGTGAAACATTGTAAGCACTTATGGCCAAGAAAGCAAAGCGGGTACATAAAAAGTATAAGCATTGTGTTCAAGCTGTGTGAGGTTTTGAGAGAGTGAGTGAGATGACAGACCAAGGCTGCTCTGTTGCATTCAAAAAGCCACAATGTTTATTTTAGTAGTCACTACATTACATGCGTGAGAAAAACGTGAGATTTTCCAAGTTGGTTTTCTTAAGCAAGGTAGTAACATTTTAATAAAGTAAACATACTGTTTCATATTTGTAATATAAAAGTTGCCACTTATTAAAAAAGAAAATCACTGGCCAGCCAATCAGTACATCCCTTATAAACAAACAAAAAACTGCATACCTGGAAAAGAATAAATATACTCAGGGACCAGTGAAGTTTTCATGCTGAACCAACAAGATCCCTATGGACTCTAAGGTGACTTACAGTACTTCCTATAATAATAATGCCCTTTACTCCATTCATTTGATAAGAAATACAATTACAGTCTATAGTTTTTTATTTATTGAAAACAAAAATGTTGCACAGGTTTATTAATGATCCTTGAGAGCAACAATACAACATAAAGGACAAGTAGACCTAGTTAAAAAAGACTCATATTATTGATAGTCACATATATGAAGGAGGCCCCTGCACCTGCAGCTCTTCTTTTATATGGAAAACCACTTGTGTTTCTTAATTAACTGAACTGAAGCATCATGCTGAGAAGTGCTGCTGTGCACAGGCCATTTGAAAACTTGAGCTGAGCAGGCAAATTACTGCTGTGAACGGATTGTGCTGTGGGACAGAGAAATTAAGATTAACAGAATAATTTGTAAATTAATGTCAGAAACCTGTAATTTTGATAAAACATAATGTCACCTTAACACTTAACTCTAATGCAATTTTCAAAAAATGCAAGAAAAGGCAAACATATTTTAAAAGAGCAGCAATTTTAATAGCAAAAGGAGTTACGTGCCGGTTGCCTTAACTGCCTGAAAGCATTAATTGATGGTTGCTTATGGTATTAAGATCACACATTACTGACCTCTTTCTTATGTGATTTTCAAATCCTCCCTTATGGTCAACATTTGCTCACAAACAGAAAACAAGGAAAGAACACACTAAAATCAAACACTAATTCAAACAGTAAAACTTTCTAAACTCTGGAGGGAAAAAAAAAAAAGATTTGTTGCAGTTCCATATTTTTCCACATGATCTGTTAGCAAGAAAAAGAAAACAAAAACTCTTGCTCTTATCTTTTTCAATGTATGTTTTTTTTTTTAGTGAAAAGAAAGCCAAGCAAAGAACCTGCCTCCAGGATTACAATATAATCCTAAAGGGCTGACAAAGTTTCACAATTCAGTCCCCTTGTCCCTTAAACAAAGCAGATCAGGCACTCCATCAGATATATGCATCCACACCTGCTAACTCTTATCACACTCAGCACTGTTCCATTATTAATTAGTAGAAAAAGTTGGTTTGTTTATCTAAAGGAATTTCTTCCCAGAGCCTTGTTACAGCTCTGTTCCCAGACTAGCTAAACTACACTCAGTCATATTTGATAAAGGAAAACAAAACCTCGCAACACTCTGAACAGGTGAGCGATTTCTGCTGTGGCTTCACAGATACAGGGATCGGAGTTTGATTCCAGACTTAGTCACTGTTTGTGCATAGTTTCCAAGGTCTGTGTTAGAGTAAGGTTTTTACAAGTACTTAAGTTTCATTCTACAGACATTCAATATTAAGGTAATAAGAGGATTCTACATTGTCTCAAATCTAATATTCTCGAATAGAATGATGGACTATCCATGCCACGTTTCATCTGTATGTATTCTGCTAATGGAATACGATTTGGATCACCACTAATCTGAAAGGAACAACAACGTAAAACTCTGTAATAGTAATATAGACTGAAATCCAGTCTGTTGTTAGTTAATAGACACAAAAACTAGTGACTATTTAATGAATAATGAGCATTTCAAAATATATGGCTGGATGTCTGTTATGTGAAATGATTTATATTATTAACTAAAATGAATACAGTAATTTAAAGTAGATGCAAATGTCAAATTACATTGTATCCTATATATCATTATTGTTTCTTTCATGAATATAGCTTAATAGTGAGCTCTTGGCCATGAGAGCCTCACTTATAGAAAACGAAGGTGTTTAATCATTCACAATTAATTTTCTACAGCACTTTCACAGTAATTCCAAGGCAAGTTCTTTGCTTAGCCTACAATATGAATACATAGAAGGAAAATGACATGCTCAGAGAAAAGCATCCTGATGTGCTGCACTGCCCAATACAGGTGGATTAAAAAGAACAAAAAACAATTAGAAGCTAACATATTTACACACTGTTGTATGTACACTTCACATTTCCCCAGGAGCACTCTAACTATTGGGATGAGAACTACAGAGCCATTCACGTATAGGTCTACCTAATGGATGCATACAAATAAAGTAACGGCTGCTAATTTATACTATTGATAAAAATAGAATGCTCTGAATGCTGCATTGCTCTACATTCATCCTTTGTTAGCTGCTTTTAAGAAGTAAATAGAATTCAAACTAAAACATTAAACGTTTGGGAGGCAAACTATTTAATACATAGTGCAAATATTTAAAAAATAGCTTTATTAAAAATGCTGAATCAACAATGAGTGCTGCCTCTTTACAGGGCTTAGGTATGAGGTCTATATTATGTATGCGTCGTCTATAAGTTCTTTCTGAACTTCCTCTGACAATTCTAAGATGTGCTATTTATTAGTTAGCTGACATGAACTGTAGTAGAAGTAATAATAATAATAACAGTAGTAGTAGTATTGTCATGTGTACAGAGTACAGCAATATTCTTACTTTCATGTCCAACCAACATGCAACACATTAACACTCTCGTGCGCCAACATAAAGAAGAATGTAGAAGTATGCGTGTATCAGTGTATTGTTGATACTGCGATAGGATTTCACTTCCACTCGAATTGTGCTGGGCATTTCAGGTTCAGAAAAAGTATGACTAGATCAAAAGTCAAAAAATATTGTGCATATTGGGAGATGTTAGCTGGCTCAGCAGTCATGCTTACTGCTGTTGTCAAAGAGATCCTTGGTCCTTGGTTTAATTCCAGGCTGTTACTATACTTGCATGTATGGAATTTGAAAGTTCTTATTGTGTCCTTATCAGTCCTAAAAATATGCATGCTAGGTCAGTTGTGACTGTAAATTGACTCAATGTGAATGTGGATGGCTATGGAAGTATAAGTGGCCTCTTGTCCAGGTTAAGGTTTTGGATTACATTTAAGTTGGCTGTATAAGCTCTGGCTGCCCATTAACATGTAATGGACTATACACATTTAAGAAAAAGGATGAATAAAGTAAATGTCAAAGAAATGTCCATAGCTATCTTTTAACAAAAATGACACTTTTTTTTTACAATAATTTCTATTTTCTATTCAATTTTAAAAAATTAAACTGCATAGTAAAGGAAACTACAGATGTTTCAATAGCCTTAAAACCAATACTTTTTGTTTAATTATGATGTAAAGCAGACCAGTCTAAATGTAAACCATATTTTAAACATGGTAATCATAGTCATTTTGGCTTTAAATAAAGTACTGTAATAAATGTCCCAAATTCACCATACAGTACATTGCAAGGTAAGGTCTGCCAGTTGAAGACTGAGTTCTATTAATTACTTTAACCTTTCAAGCGAAAATAAAAAAGGACAGCACTTAAAGATAACAAGGACCACTATAAGTCAGTTCATTTATGGTTCATTTGTCACTGTGCCCCTTCCAACATACCCAGGTGTATAATTACAGCAAACATACCTCTCTTTGAATAAAGCTGCATTGTAGCATAGTTTCTGGTTACCTTAGCTCTTCAATTTCCACATTATGAGCCTCCCTTCTCAGTTACAAACAGGTCAGACAGAGTTAAATATCAGAGCAGGAAAAAAAACTGCTGTTTGTTTAAATAAGATGGTGATCTACAATTCTTCCCCATCATTTCATTGTGGTGCAACAGAAAGATGCTGAAATGGACCATATTAGAGAAATTCCTCTATTTAACCAAGTCAAGTGCAGAAAACATGCTTCATATACCAGATTACCAAAAACAACACAGTGGAGTTCTTATTCAAAGAGGGGAAGGACAAAGCTGACTTTCCATATTTCCCTAAAACAAAGGCTAGCTTTGAATTACAGAGAAGTATTTTGAGAACAACTATCAGGTTAGCTATAAAGTCAATTTTGTGAAATCTTTTAACAATCCAACGAAACAGTGGTTCTGAAATAAAACCATAAACTAAACTATAAATCCATGACTTATCCTACAAATCTTGGGGATCCTTAAGGATGCTTTCACTTGAACACAGCTAACATCACTGACATTGTACATTTCACAGTATGCTTATGTTTATCTGTAAATAGATTAATAGCTACAGTATGTAAAAAAATATGATGCTTTTACATGAATACTGATCAATCTAAACATAAAATAATTAATTGTAACCAGGACAGGGTTTGCCTTTAGTAAACAAAGTGGCACAAATCCATGCAACATGGAATGGAAAGACACCCTGGGTGACACAGCACTTTTTCTCACCCTTGAAAAAGTGGATGCCAAACCCAACACTTCCATCCAACCATCCATCCATCCATCCATTATCCAACCCGCTATAACCTAACTACAGGGTCACGGAGGTCTGCTGGATCCAATCCCAGCCAACACAGGGCGCAAGGCAGGAAACAAACCCCGGGCAGGGCGCCAGCCCACTGCAGGGCACACACACACGCACACCCACACACCAAGCACACACTAGGGACAATTTAGAATCGCCAATGCACCTAACCTGCATGTCTTTGGACTGTGGGAGAAAACCGGAGCACCCGGGTAGAACATGCAAACTCCATGCAGGGAGGACCCAGGAAAACCCAACACTTTTGCAGCCAAAATCTAGTTTGCCTTTTACATCCCAACACTTCTTAGATTCCACCTAGGACTGAACATGGGCCTGATACTGTGCTGGTCTGCTAAGAAATTTCTTCAGTTTAGAGTTTAACATATTAAAACCCTGGACACACTAAATAGATATCTCCCATGATGAACAGAAGAGTATAAACACAATATGGCCTTCCATTAGAAGTAACAGTTGTGTGAAATCTCTTTGATAACATATGAGAGGCAGAACTTTCAACAGCAAGCAAAACAGAATAAATCCCTAAAAATAATGGCAACAGAGGAAATTAAAAGTGCATCTTGCTGTTTTACACTGAAAAACTCTTCAGTACAGCAACACACAATCTACTATAAAGAAATGGTCTTCACTATGGGAAAATTAATGATGCATGTATTTCTGAGAGAAGAAAGAAATTTCTTCGTAAAGCATTATCATTGTAGCTTCAGGAAGAGGTTGGAAGAAAACCTTCAGGAACACAAGTCCATCATAGGGTCTATTTACTCACTCACCAAAACAGTTGACATGCAAAAGTTAAACATTAGGATAAAAAAAATAAAACACAAAAACTAATTCAAACAGTTCAGTTATTCAACAACCTTAAATACTATATAACTAAATTGAAAAAATTAACTTGGTGGAGAAAATATTTATACAATACCTTACGACCAAGTGCCATTCGCTACCTGCCTTTAATAAGACCTGTTAACAAACAGCTCCAGCTGTACCGAAACTCCACTTCACATTTTCTTCTCATCAGTGACCTAATAGTAGTTTCACCTGTCCTTCATCTCAGATGTAATCCCTGTAGGCTGTTCCTGATCCACCTGTTTGCCAAGCTGAAGAAGCTGAAATCTCTACACAATTGACTCATTTCCCCCCATCATTCCAGTGAGCCATTCTTCCACTGAGTTACCGCAATCCAGGTATACAGGAACCAGCATAGGTCGTGTACCTTCAAGCACTCTAAATTCTATCTTGTCAAATTAGAAAAATCTTTTTAAAAATAGATGCTTCTGATCATTTCCGAACCATTTCCACATTAACAAGCATTTACTTTTTCAACTGCGGCTAATCAAAAAGAGGATGGTGATATATTAGAGAGAAACTGTGGAAATGTATACTTATGGTATGTATGCATGAATGGTGTAATGAAAACAAATATCTTGAATTAGGAATGATACACAAAGTACCACAGAACCACAATGGAGGCCTGTTTAAATCCACACACGCAGCTTCATTTTCTTAACTAGAACCTGATTCTGAAAGGGAAGCTGTCTATATATGCTGTCGTTCTGTAATCTGTAGCAAAAGTTAGTTTTATTACAGTATCTGACTTGTGCACAGGGTGGAGGTATGCACAGGAACTACTACAGATTAGATATCAAGATTGGAACTTTGTTAACAGGATTCAATAGGTACACAGCAAAGACACGACAAGTACTCTTCATGTGTGATTAACTAAAAATGAAGTCAACTGTGACTTTCTTAAAGATGAAAGTTAAAGTAACAGTCATTTGCTTCAGTTAAGAAAATAGGCAGGCATTAACATCTCTTTTAGGACTTATTTTGTTATTACTGGATCTGAAGCCTATCACTGCAAGAGGCAATCATGGATGAGACAATAGTTTTAAAAAAACAAGCCAACTCCAAATAGATAGCAACTAGAGCAGAACACCAGTCCCCCCAGCTAAGCAGCAGAAGCACCATTCACTATTCTACTGAGCTACCTGAAATGTTTACGTGCCATAATGTGCTATAGTCACCATTATGTCAATTCTACAGAAGATAAAAAAACTTGTTTTTTGACTGAAGCAACAATTTGTTAACACATTTGAGACAGTGGTGCTGTAGTTAGTTAGCATTGCTGTCTCACAGAACTTTTCATTTGGTTATTGACATTCTAGCATTGTGCCAGTGTCCACAAGGGTTTTCTCTGGGTACTCTGGCATCCTATGTGCGACTGTGGGTATGTGAGCATTAGTGCATCCTACAAGGGACTCTCATCCTCAGTCAAGAGTGGAAGAGTGGGTTTCTCCAGGCCCAGTAGCCTTGAATGGAAATTGTTATTTTATTT
The DNA here is from genome assembly GCF_900747795.2 of Erpetoichthys calabaricus. NCBI lineage: Eukaryota > Metazoa > Chordata > Cladistia > Polypteriformes > Polypteridae > Erpetoichthys > Erpetoichthys calabaricus. Next base: position 85,399,353 of record NC_041410.2, on the reverse strand, counting down.
CAGAAAATAAATGAATTAGCAGCCTTAAAAACTAGGGTTTCTGGCAGTGTCAAAATCACAAATTCTTTTGGGAAGGATCACAAGTTGCTGAGAGCCAAGAAAACAAACATTTATGGTAAATGCTACCAAAAATAAAATACAACAAAACTTTCATATCCAATTTTCTTTTGTGACATTTTCCAAATGTAATTTAACAAATTTTTTGTGGCTAGCTAAACTAAATGTCCAGATATGAGACAAATTGTCTAACACAGGCAATATGGAAACATTATTTAATAGTTTAAAAACAAACCATTTGTTGGTGCCAAAGTTTATCCATAAAGAAACAGGTATTAGTCCTGGTCAGAACACCAATCTTTTAAAGGGCATACCCCCAAGCACCCATACTCATTTATACAGAGTCAATGAAAGTCTCCATTAAAAGACATGAACGGCTTTGCACTGTTGCAGGAAATTGGAATACCTGAAGGAAACCAAACCTAATACAGAAAGAAAATGCACACTACATAAGGTACCCCAGCTTAAAAAAAAGGTGGCAGTGCTAAACACCAAGTTATTGCTCAACCTTCAGGATAGCCTCCCAAACTAAGTGTCTTAAGTAGGCTTTATTACATTGGCATAGAGGACAATAAAATAAAATTTCTGTAAAAGAAGGATTTTTCACCTAGTCACTATCTGCCTTCATTATTAATAAATTCTAATAAATTGCACTGACCATGGCTAGGAAAAAAAAAAAATCACTTAAGGGGAACACCAGTTATTCACAATTGAACATTGTTATTTGGAAGCGCTGAAAATGCACGCAGTTTACATTGAGTGTATGTGCATGTCTACATAAAATGAAAGAGCCTAATGTTACTATGTAGCTGTATAAAGATGTCTTTTTTGCTTTTATATGTATTAGTAAATTTTATTATTTTTCTTGTTTTTCAGAAAAGTCCTACAAAGATCAAGCCTTTACATTAACGCCACCGGTTTTTGGTTCAATTGATCCACCAACCACCCACCCAGCATTCCCAGTCAACCTATTACACACTTCCTCTTCCTCATACTAATTCAGTTCAATTTATTATTTTATTTTTTGATTAAGAAATGCAAGCTGGTAAGTTTTCAGTGGCATACTACACTTTATGAATGCGAGTGATCTAGGTATAAAGAGAAAATGTGGAAACTGCAAATGACCTGAAAGTTGGACTGATGTGTGCACAATTCAAAAACTAACCAAACTATATTCTTACCATCTGGTGTCAAAGACATTTTCAATAAATCATCTTTGAAAATGAAACACGAAGAGTATTGTAAAAGTTAAACATTTACAACATGACGCTTTTAGTGCAATGTGATTACATTTGAATGCACCCCTACTGCTGTTCTGGTTTTAAATCACGTCATAAAGTAAAGACACTTTTGCACAAGCACTCCATCCAAGGTTGTAACTTTCTTACTTGGGCTAGATTCAACAAGTGATGTAAGGTTATTCAAGCAGATGATTTGAAATGCATTGTGGGTGAACATAGAGGAGATCGTGTAACTCACCAAGTAATCCGGGTTAAATGATTAACTTCCTTATACATGCAAACTATAATTCGGGAGTCCATCAACCTACTAGGGCAAACAAGAAGCATGGCCTCCTTGCAATCGCATTTCACAACACACTAACTGCTTTAGCAATGCATTTCAAAAGACAAAACAATCAACTGATTTTTCAGCTCTGTAGTGGGAAATTGAAGCAGATGCCATAGATTGTCAGTTTATTGATAATTTAAACCCATCTGTGGTGCATGTGTGAGTGAACCTTGTGATCTACTGGCTTGGACCCAACCAACCGAGACAGGCTTGGTCTCCTTATCATCTTGTAATGGAAAATATAAGTTCATAAGATGGTTAGAATAAATTTTATTATACTGCTGAATCATCTATTATTACTTCTCTAAAGCAGATTCCAACAGAAGTGATATTGTGCTCGAGCTACCGTCCTTTTAATTGAGTTCTCTATTCTTGATATCAGGTCTTTTGCAAACTTGGCTGCATCAATTTGGCAATCTTGTATTAATTGTAACTTGCACTGCAATATAAATTCTCTTCAATTCATGAGTTTGTCAGTTTAGCATACAGCAACACTACTGGTGGTACATTTAAGGGTTACTTTAACATAGTAACAGTTCAATTGTACAGTATATGTGAGACGAATGCCGCCATATTTACATTTTAAGTTCACATCTAACACTGTTGACTCTGCTGTGCACTGCTGAAATTGTAATTGCTTTCAGAAGATTTATGTTGTTACGATGCTGCTGAGAAACATCTTAAACAAGATGAAGTCAAGTTAATTTGTGAGTGAAGGTGCATGCAGGAGTCTGCCCTATGAAGGACTGGCACCCAAACCAGTGCTGGAGCCACACTTGCACGCGATACTGATACTGATAGATAGATAGATAGATAGATAGATAGATAGATAGATAGATAGATAGATAGATAGATAGATAGATAGATAGATAGATAGATAGATAGATAGATAGATAGATAGATAGATAGATAGATAGATATACTTTATTAATCCCAATGGGAAATTCACATTCTTCAGCAGCAGCATACTGATACAATAAATAATATTAAATTAAAGAATGATAATAATGCAGGTGAAAAACAGACAATAACTATGTATAATGTTAAATGTTAACGTTTACCCCCCCGGGTGGAATTAAAGAGTCGCATAGTTTGGGGGAGGAACGATCTCCTCAATCTGTCAGTGGAGCAGGACAGTGACAGCAGTCTGTCGCTGAAGCTGCGCTTCTGTCTGGAGATGATACTATTAAGTGGATGCAGTGGATTCTCCATAATTGATAGGAGCCTGCTCAGCGCCCTTCGCTCTACCACAGATGTTAAACTGTCCAGCTCCATGCCAACAATAGAGCTTGCCTTCCTCACCAGTTTGTCCAGGTGTGAGGCGTCTTTCCTCTTAATGCTGCCTCCCCAGCACACCACTGCGTAGAAGAGGGCGCTCGCCACAACTGTCTGATAGAACATCTGCAGCATCTTATTGCAGATGTTGAAGGACGCCAGCCTTCTAAGGTAGTATAACCGGCTCTGTCCTTTCTTGCACAGCGCATCAGTATTGGCAGTCCAGTCTAATTTATCATCCAGCTGCACTCCCAGATATTTATAGGTCTGCACCATCTGCACGCAGTCACCTTTGATGATCACTGGGTCAATGAGGGGCCTGGGCCTCCTAAAATCCACCACCAGCTCCTTGGTTTTGCTGGTGTACAGGTATAGGTGGTTTGAGTCGCACCATTTAACAAAGTCATTGATTAGGTCCCTATACTCCTCCTCCAGCCCATTCCTGATGCAGCCCACGATAGCATGGTATGGTAGCTCCAAGCCCTACGCCTCTCAGCTAAATTAAACAAGTTTGAAAAAGGATAGCAGAATCTATGATTAATTGTGATTCAGACCAGGTAAAAAAAAAAGCCCTAACATATTTTGATCAAGGCCTTCAAAGATGAGAACTTAAAAATGACTTCTTCCTTGCCGCTCTTTATAATACACTGAAGAATATTTATGTAGCACCAAAAGTACCCTCTTGCTATCAGTAGTTTCTTGTATTGTAAGGTTTGCATAATGGTATTACTATATAAAATGCTGTTTGTAAGAGCACTTATTCCCAACTTAAAAAAGAGAGAGCACCACCTGTACAACTGTAATTTTATGGGCACTGCATGTTACTAAATTAATAAAACGCCATACAAAACAAAATTAGATGACTTAGATCAGGGGTATCAAAGTCCAGTCTCTGGAGGGCCGCCGTGGCTGCAGGTTTTCATTCTAACCATCTTCTTCATTAGTGACCAGTTTTTGCTTGTAATTAACTTCTTTTGCCTTAGTTTTAATTAACTTGACTCGGGCCTTTCAGTTGTTTCTTTTTCCTTAATTAACAGCCAAACAATAATGAGACACAAAACAAACCGCCACATGACTAGTTCACCTGTGCCCATCACAAAACATCTGAAAATAAAGAAAGGTGAAAATCTCAGTAAGGCTGATCTCTCAGTTCAAGCTTTTGATGATGTTTTTAAGAAAAAAAAAAGAAAGAAAAGAAAATAAATATTTTTGTAAATGTCTGCTGTGGCAGAATTAGAGCAGCAACAAGCTGTGGAATTAAATAGCGGGTTTAATTAACAGCAAGAAGTGGCTTCTCTTTAAGAAACTGGTTAGAGTGAAATTGGCTGGAGACTGACGCCCCAATTTAGCTGGTCATCTGTCAGCTTGTTTCACGTCTCATTTCTGTTTGGCTCTCATTTAATGAAGGAAAGAATCAATTCAGAGGACCGAATGCTTAAAAACAGGACTATTAAAATGAAGGGGAAAGAAGTTAATTAGCACTGAAACCTGGTCACTAATAGGAAAAGGGTTAGAATAAAAACCTGCAGCTACTGCGGCCCTCCAGGTCTGGAGTTTAACACCCCTGACTTAGATGCTAATAAATTTGCATTTAGTACCGCAAGCCTGAAACTGAAAAAAACAACTGATGGTTGGATGGGAGATGTGCACTGGGGAAAAAATGGCCAGAGGCCTGCACTGGATGAACAGATTACAGAATGGAAGAATATATTAAATCAAGACAGAATATAATTCAGGAATTAATTAATTGACAGATATTATTGATTTCCATTCAAATTAATTGGACTCAACATGATGTGCACTTTGTGTGTACCAATTCTGTATTTAGTCATTTGCAAAAATGCATGGTAGCATTCTACCGGAGAACTCATCATGGCGCTCTGTGCCTGCACTCGGTAAAACAAAAATAAACTTAATTGAACTGAAACTGAATACGGAAAACAATGGGAAGGGCGTTGCGTGAAATAAACAAGCACTCACCATCACCCGGGGCATCGCTTTTCGACATCTGCGCTGTGAAAAATTTCCGAGCCCAGGCAAACCCGCCCTGCGCCGCCTCTGACGGGTCACCCGTTCCACTTCAAACCAAAGGCGTCATGATGCCTAAATGGCGCGAAAAAGTGCGCAAACCCGGGTCATCCTGCAGGCGCGCGTACAAGAGCGCGTGCGTGAGGCATCATTCCTACGGCTTTAGGGTGCGCGCCAAGCATTCCAGTTGTGAAGCAGACGCTACCAGGCTAACAATGCGACCAGACAGGACGGTTCACAATAAGTAAGCGGATATATTCATAAAAAGAAGGAAACAGACAGTTGTTGTTTTTTTTCGCCAACATTGCTACACGTTAACAGGGTACTTTTGTTCGGTAATAATCCAAAGAAAAGCAACATCGTGGAAAAAGGCCTTGAGCAGTGCCCTGCACCGCGGTAACACATATTGCTTTTTGTTTTCGTAAGCCCTCTCTCCGCGGGCTCATTATTGTCTTTGCGTATCCCAAAGACATTACGTTGAGTTTCACTAATCACTAAAAAAAAAACAAAAAAAAACGGCCTGCGTCCAAGATATAAACTGGCCTCCCGTCCAGCATTAGTTCTTTCCTTTTTCACGTTGATGGCGGCGTTTTACTCTGGCGCGACACTAACATATTTTTTGAAGTTCAGTAAACTGGATGCGGCTCTGAGAAACATCCATCCATTTTTCTAACTCGTTTATGCCATTATTGGGTCGCAGCGTATCCCATCAGTACATAACGTATGTTGGATGGAGTTGCGCCAGTAGCGTGACCAGATGTTCCAAACTGGGACACTTCTTTACCTTATATATGTTAACTCATGCCTATGCATAATGCCCGTTCTCATTTGTTTATTGTGTGCTTTGTCACATCATCGTCAGAGAGAGATCAGGGCGTGGGGTAAAAAAAACAAAAATCAACACATCTGTTTGAATGACAACCGAATGAGGCAATGGAGGGTGTTGCTTTTATTTTGTGCGATTGGTGGATTGATGGCTGTGTCAGCTAAGCCGTGCTTGCTGCACAGTAAAACTTGTTTAGATGGGCAGCCTGTTCAAACTGGGACATATTGTTATATTTCATGTATTTCTGAGAGTCACGAACATCAGATTTCATTTTTTAATCCCCTAAGATATAACAGTTATTCTGAAGTATTGTCTTCAAAAAAGTGAGACTTTTTCAATCTTTTCACATATTCTTGCACCTTTTATCCATCCATCCATTTTCCAACCTGCTGAATCCGAACACAGGGTCATGGGGGTCTGCTGGAGCCAATCCCAGGGCAGGAACCAATGCCGGGCAGGGTGCCAACCCACCACAGGACACACACAAACACACCCACACACTAGGGCCAATTTAGAATCGCCAATCCACCTAACCTGCATGTATTTGAACTGTGGGAGGAAACCGGAGCGCCCGGAGGAAACCCACGCAGACACGGGGAGAACTTGCAAACTCCACGCAGGGAGGACCCGGGAAGCGAACCCAGGTCCCCAGGTCTCCCAACTGCGAGGCAGCAGTGCTACCCACTGCGCCACCATGCCGCCCACCTTTTATCCAGCCATGTTCTAAACCTTATCAAGTCATGGAGAAAGTGGAGCCTATCCCAGCAAGCATCTGCAGCAAGGCAGGAACAATCCCTGGGCAGATACTGTAAGTAGTCCATCACCGGGTGAACACACAACAACACATCATGGTTCTAACCTGAATGTCTTTGGATTCTGGGAGGAAAACGGAACACCCATGCAAATGTGGGGAGAACATGCAAACTACGCAGGGAGCACCCAGGATATGAACCATTCTCAACTTGTTGCAAAGCAGCAACTCACTCTGCCAACTCACCTTTTATTATAAGTAATATTTCAAAATGTATTTAATATTTCAACTTAATACCAGAGTTATCTACTTTATATTATTTATTTAACGTAGTGCGTTTTATAGTAAGGGCTATTATCTCAAACAACTTTGCAAAGTATCTCCCAGGAAGTTTACTTCACATTGAACTGTTTAAATTGTGTACTTTCTCAAAGCTATCTACAAACATTAAACTATTTGCCAATTGACCATTATAAAACATTCCAACATATTCAATGATGAATTCTTTAAACAACTTGTGCTCTTTTGCAAAATATTGGGGATAAAATGGTCAGCACCCAGTAGTTACTTTAATATGTAAAAAATAATGTTGGGAAACATTTCAACATGTTATTTCATACAGAGTCACCCTTGGTGTGTACACTTATCTATGAGTACTTTCTAAAGCATAGTCCAACTTAAGCTTTTACCTGGTACGGCACATTTCAGTGCACAGCTTATTATCTCAAATATGTTGATTTAACATAGGACCTTGCAAATGAGCACCACATTCTCAATGTGCCCAACAAAACATACCATATCAATCAGATGATCTTTAAAAATATGCTTACATAGTAGTGCACCTTTCATAGTAAGCATTCTTTCGAAATTCTTTGTAAATCAAATAACAGTGTTTATTTCATGAATCAGCATTCACAGTGAACAACTGATATCGGTATATTACTATTGATGAGGGCTTTCATAGGGAACATTATTAATTCAACTATTGATGAGGGCTTTCATAGGGAACATTATTAATTCAAAGCACTTTGGAAGAAATTGCATCTTGATGAAAATTTAATATACAATTGTTCACTGGGAACACTACTGTATCTAACGTATTTACCCCATAAAATGTCTTTCATAGTAGGCACTACTGCATAGAAAAGTTCTAAAAAGGCTTTTACCAAACTTCTGATTTATGTTACATTTTAAAAAGTGAGCACTTTGATAAATTGACTATTTTAATATATATATTTATATCTGCGGTGGGTTGGCACCCTGCCTGGGATTGATTCCTGCCTTGTGCCCTGTGTTGGCTGGGATTGGCTCCAGCAGACCCCCGTGACCCTGTGTTTGGATTCAGCGGGTTGGAAAATGGATGGATGGATGGATATATATATGGACAGGATATTGGTTACTGCTATGGTCTCACAGATCTAGCATGTGAATCCCACATCATTGTCTCTGTGGAATTTGCATGTTTTCTCTTGTCTGGGGCGGCACGGTGGCACAGTGGGTAGCGCTGCTGCCTCGCAGTTGGGAGACCTGGGGACCTGGGTTCGCTTCCCGGGTCCTCCCTGCGTGGAGTTTGCATGTTCTCCCCGTGTCTGCGTGGGTTCCTCCCACAGTCAAAAGACATGCAGGTTAGGTGGATTGGCGATTCTAAATTGGCCCTAGTGTGTGCTTGGTGTGTTTGTGTGTGTCCTGCGGTGGGTTGGCACCCTGCCCGGGATTGGTTCCTGCCTTGTGCCCTGTGTTGGCTGGGATTGGTTCCAGCAGACCCCCGTGACCCTGTGTTCGGATTCAGCGGGTTGGAAAATGGATGGATGGATGTTTGGGTTTTCCACCTACATTAAGTTAACTGGCAATTCATTCCAGATTGGCCTTGTGCAAGTCTTAGCAGGGTTATGTGCAGGAACGGACCTTCTGACGGGCAGGCTTCACATCCCAGGTTGGTTACTGTGCTGCTGGGATATGCTCCCACCTCACGTGAGCCTGAGTTGCATTATGTATGTTTAAAAAAAGTTATTTCAATTACTATATGCTGTTGAGAAAAGCCCCAGGCTCCGTGACCCTAAACTGGATTAAGCAAGTGTGAAAATAGATAAAATGGCAGAGCTTTTATAGTGGACACCTGTGCAAAGGATTTTTCTTTTTAATATGACTTTTTCCATACAGGCCACTACTTTATGAATGTGTCTTTTACAGTAAGTATTCTGCATGAAAAAGCTTTAAAGACAAAATACTTTCATTTTTGTGTCACACACTGCTCCTTCCTAGTGAGTGTTTGTCTACAAAAGTGCTTTAAACTGTCACTGCTCTACTGTACCTCACTAAAAAGTGCAGTAAAGTCAAGGAAATATTACAAGTTGAAGGAATATAAATAAAGAAAAGCTACTACATGCAGTAGATTAAAACCAACTGAGTAGGTAAGGATGAGTGTGTAAGGATGGAGTGATACTTTCTAATGAGACACTCAAACTCTCAGATTTAAAATAATTCTACCCTCTTCTGTCACATTGCACATATTGGGACACTCAGCACTTTGAGTGAACCCTGGTCTCAGGAACCCCCAGAGCAACACGCTGCTCCCTTCAAACTGTATTACAATGCCAACAGTTGGCAAACTCATTCTTAGGCAGCAGCATTACAATGGCTGTGGTTTTATTGCACAAAGGGCGGGATGCCGAAGGAGGAATGAGTGTCAGTGTGAAGCCGGCGAGATTAGCTGGCCTTTGGACGAGCTCCATCACAGCCTAACTCTCCAGCTGCGTGCCTCCTCATTTGGGTATCAATGGAGAGACCTTAGGTTCGCCTGTGAGCAGATGCTCAGCGAAAAACCATCGGGGGAAAGCAACCATTCCCTCTCTTTCCCTTTATAAGCACTCACAAGCCCCATTCATTCGGAAGAAAATGGTCGCCCGATGTGCAGGGGTTTGCAAGACAAGGTTGCTCACAAAGAACCCCAGCCACAATTACCAAATTAGAAAGAGGGAATACTTACGCGCATCTGGGCTGGCCATCCAACAAACCGCACGTACCCCCGTTTTCACAGGGCCAGCTATTGTCCTGGCATTTGAAACCTGCAACACAGAGTTCAATTAATCTTTATTTTATGTAGCGCCATTGATAACATGCAACCTCTAAAGGTGCTATACACAGTGAAAAAAACATATCAAAGTGGCAAAGTTAAGGAACTACACAATAAAAATGAAACTTTGCATTTACACACATTTTAAAAATAATTTCATTTTACAAAATCTGTAGGAATGATGTTAGATTCATGCTGGAGCTCTTACAGAGATCTCAGATTCTAAGAGTAAATTGCTGAGTTTCCAGTCATCCGGAGTTAGGAGATAACATGTCAACCTTATATGTTGATTCTATTCATACAAGTCCTGATTGATCTGGTCCAGATAAAGTAGTGTGATTAAATGTTTGCTTACTCTGCGCAGTGCAAACACCACTCCCAAAGGGTTTTTTTTTTTTTTTTAAAAAGTTAAGAAGTAAAAATAAACCAGGAGAAAGGACCACACAAAATCTAAAAAATTCTCAATCTGGGAAAACTTGTACAAATTAATTTGAGATTCTCACCTTTGCCTAAAACTTCCATGTAGAAGCTAAACATGGAAAGGATGCCAATCCAAAGTGGGACACTTGCTCTTACTTATTCAGCTGACGCTTTTATCCGAGGTGGCTTACAAAATTGGTTACATTTCTTGTTGTATTTCCATGTGGAGCACAGGCAGGTGAAGTGAGTTGTTCATAGTCATACTATGTGCCAGTAACGGGATATGAACCCGCAACCTCAGGGTTTGAGGTCCAAAGGTTTAACTACTACATTACACTAGCAAACAATACCTACATACTCATTTAAGGCTTGAATAAGTGGGATGCGGATATGGGGTTTGTGAGGGACGGGTTGCATTCTGTGTAGATGTTAATTTGATATTGTTTTCAGTTTAGAGATTAGCCATGCATTTTGACAGTTAGAAACTAGTTAGATCCTTGAGTACTGCTACATCCTTAAGTAGGATGCTCTTCCCCACAATCTGTTGACAAACTGTTAAGTCTACTTTTTTTAAACACTGCGTGACTGCATGTGTTACCTAAATGGATGGATGTTTTATATACACTCATAACGCTGTATATTGTCATATAATGGTATACATTTACATTTCATTTACACTGATTTTCATACCCCATTACAAGTACATGTTGCATGTGCAAACATGTTTTGAGGAAGGAAATTGCGCTTACTGCAGTTTGCATCTTCCCCTCTTCAATTTCCTCCCCTATAAAAAGTTGCAAACAGTTGTATAGATTTTATATGCGGTCCAGCCCGAGGAAAGAAATGATAAACGTCACGTCACATTTCTTTTTACTTCCCCTTCTACTCCTCCACTATGAACAATAAAGGGTTCCTACTTCCCTCAATCAACTCTGCATTTGGCTGTACAGTACAGTGTAGTACATACAGACAGCCTTAAGGAGGAGGAAAAAAAACAAATACTTTAATTTCATGTCTCGTGTAGACTGCACACTTGCTTGCTAAACTGGAAACGCCATTAAGTACATATATTTTAAAACAATATAATATGAAACTGCGGATACTGTAACGTATTCCAATGAAGCATCCTTATGGAAGAGTATTACACAGATTTTCAAATTATAATAGACTATTATACACTCTTACAAATAAAGGTACCAGAGTGGTTCTTCAGAGCAATGCCATAGGAGAACCTTTTTTGGTTTCCCAAAGATCCATCCACATAAAGGTTCCAGAAAGAACCTTTAGCTGTTTAAAAATGTTGCAGGTTCCATATAAAAGCATAATTAGCTGGTAACAGATCTGTGGAATAACACAGCGTTCCTGGTTTTAAAATGGTACTTGCTCCACACTTAACGTAGTCTAAGTTCAGGTTTCCTTGATCTGGTAGTGTTCCGCCAGGTAACCTATATTAAAGATTTATGTTTTCTCCACATATTAGGAGCCTTTTCAAAGTCCTAAGAACCCATTTTCATATGTAAAGATCCCTTCCCATAATTAACTGGCGCTACGAGGAACCATGCAGCCTAGTAAAGTTCCATTTCAGAACAATTATTTTCATGAGCGTCACATAATTTGTCAGGCATCACGCACATAGTTGTAGATAATAACAATGTTTTTCCAGACGTTTGATATCTTAACCTTTAATGCGAAATATCGCTATTATGATAATCTGTAAAGTTCACAGTTGTACGCTGCCTTCTTTATTTGCGCAAAGACCGCCTGTATCCGATCAGACTGTGCACCTGCGGCTTACTTACATATTAAACGGAACGTATCGAAATTTAATTTACAGTAATCTTTATGCTTGATGTTTTTTTAATTGTTATCCCTCGCTTCACTTGCATGATGTTTAATTAATACTGCAACCAAAGCCTTGAATCAGATACAAATTCCAGAACATCTTCCGAAATGCGACCCACAAGTAGTTGTGACAAAGCTCTAAATCATCAAGCATCACCGCGCGCACTGGGAATGGAAAACAAAGGCACAGATTGTGCTCCCTGGTGCTAATGTATAACTTAGCTCTTGAAAAGGGAAAAGTTGCAGGGGGGTGGGTCGGGCATTCCTTCGTTAATATATGCCTTCCAAGGCGAAGCACCTTAAATGCAATTTACTACGCTGAGATTTTTTTAAACAATGACCTGTACCAGTGCCAAGGCTGGCACCGTTCGAACATCATAACAATTTGGTTGACTGCGCCTGGTAACTTTTTTTTTCCTCTCTATTTACCACAGATTCAATTATCCGAAATGAAATGAGACTGGATATTCACCGGTGGGAGGTAGTATTGTTAAACACGGGGATCCATTGTTTCACCAACTTTTCAAGTGCCTTTTTCAGACAGCAACAGGTGCAAGGAGGGAACCAGTGCTGGACAGCACGCCGAACACCTCAGTCATTTTATATATGTTTGGAACTTTATACAAGTGCAACAAGGTAGATTATCTTGCAATTACAAAATGACTTTAATGAAACAAGTTAGCAGCAGCAGTTGGACACGTTTAGGATTTGCTGCGCTTTGAATTGCACCCGCTGTCCTCAACTGAAACAAAGTGCCCGGGCGCTACTCGGCTAATTATTTTCTCACGGTGCTGCTTTCGCTCTTTGCGCATTCAACACCCATCTAAATCCACCCCCTACAATTCCCCCGCCCCCCCCCCCCTTTTCTCCCCCTCACCCCACTCTACTACAAACACTGTGACCACGAAACCATCACTATTCACTACTATTGCTGTCAGATTGAGATCTCCTCGGTCTCTTGTAGCACCACTTACATCAAAATATCCAGTAAGAAAGCTCACCGGTAGGCTTACGAACACATATCCTGACGATTTAACTGCAATGTATTCGTAACCTTGATAAAGAGGTTTCATACTCATTCCACGCGTGAATCGAGCTGTACAATTCAGCAATTTCCCCTAGAAGAGCGCCTCTCCACGTGACAAAATGTCTAGCGATCGTTCTCCACGGAAATCTCGCACGTTAAAAGTAGGCAGAAAAATCTCAGTTTTTGTATATGTCACACACATGCTGCATCCAATGCTGGAGTGAAGCGAATCTTCATTCACTGCCGGGAAAAGCGAGCACTTCAAAGCCGAAATGGCACACTTTACTAAAACCAAAATTTCGTTCAACATTTTTACAATTACAGTAGATCCACTAAATACATGCAAACGAAATATCTGCAAGTAAGAAGCAACATCGCTTACCTTCGCAGCCGACAGAAAGGAGCAGGACCCATAGGAATATCCACACTTTGTAATTCCCCATTCCTTTAAGTGGGTAGAATACGTCTTGCCGCTACGCAAAGTATTATACATCCATTAAAATGCACGAAAATAGAAAAAATCCAAGGGTTCAAGTGGTATAAAACTAACAAAGGTAAAAGGGCGATTATCGTTAGATCGATTATCTAAGTGAAGCAGTCCGAGCTCTCCTCCGCCCCGTGCTGTATGTATCCCCTTTCGCGAAACTCCTCAGTCCTCAGCTTCTACTGAAACTTGTCTGTAGGAACTTTCAAAACTTTTTCTTCTACGGCGCTTTGGGTTGAGCGCAATTGGCGTATCGCTCCGCCTCCACGCAGCACCTAGAGATCCTTCCGCCACTAGAATAGCGACACTTTAAGAAAGCGCCCGTGTTCTTTATTTTAAAAACTCGTACGCGCATAAACTCCCATCCTTACTTCTGCTGTTCATAACCTTATGATAACAGTTTTGGTTTATCTCAGTACAGTAGTTTGTTTGTCGTTTCTTCTGCGCGCTTCTCAACAAGAGCTGGGAAAAAGACAAGGACTACTTTCTTCTTAAAGAGCCTCCCTCTTTGTTTCTTTTGGCAAACTTTTTTTTTTCTTTGGGAGTCCGGAGCCAGAGGAACAATTAATCCCGTCCCCAGAGACCAGAGCGGAATTTCAAAAGCCCCAAGCAGTAACAAATGAGGCAAAGACCGAGATGGGTAATTCACAGACTATTTCAATGGAATATCAACAAATTGTTTCCCCAGTGATTTTAACTGGTAACCAGTTTAGGCATTAGCCACATATATGCTGGTTTACAGCGAAAAAAAGAAACAGAACGCCTCGAGACTTCCTTTTTTCCCTTGACCAAGTTCGTCCTAAGCACACACTTTATGTATCAGGGCTTTTGTAAAACTGCAGGTAAATATGTGAGACAGATGTTGCTGCGTGTCAGCATCATGTCAGGTTTAACTGGAGTTTATATAGAAAATGAGCAAACGTTTTGTGACAAACGTCAAATAAACAGATTTAAACATGGGGCAAACTGGCAATGCAACAAATTATGATATATAGCAGCATGCAGTCACTAACTCATTCATTGCCTAAGGGTCAGATAGGCAAACCTAGAGATTGTTCAGCTGTCAACACATGATTGCACCAACAAGCATGTTGGGTAATTTGCCTGACTATTAAGAATCATCTGTACCACTCCTAAGCAACGATCAAAACTAATTTTATGGCCTATAGATACTGATATTGTCTATATACTTCAAATTCTACCTACATCCCAAAATTGTATTACAGTGATTCTACATTAGTCTGGTATGTCTATTTGCAAATGTGCATTGCAATATACTGATGTCCTGTACAGGATTCTATCTTGCCTTGCACTTGATACTACTAGTTTAGGCTCAGTTACATAGTGAAAAATGTGGATTTGGTAAATGGATGGATGCATATTATAACATAACATTTTCAGATGCACGGAATCCAGTTCAGGACAGCAGCATGTATTGAGTTTGCTTCAGGTTATTTCAGCAGCTTTGGGCACAAGAACCAGCTCTGGACAAGGCATTACTCTACCCCATGGCCTGCTCAAGCAAAACCCACACTGGGCCAATTTAAAATCTGTGATGTCAGAGGAAAACTTGACTATGCAAGCTATAAAAAGAAAATATCATGGTGTGAGGTTCAAACTGAGGGTGCTGAGGCTTTGAGGCAAAAGCACTTATCACTGCTTTACCATATCAATATCCATTCATCTGTTTTCTTAACCTACTTTTCCAGGGTAGAGTCGTGAGAAAGCAGGAGTATATCCCAGCAAACATAGGGCTCAAGGTAGGAACTATCCCTGGACAGGGTACCAGTCCATTGCAGGGTGAACACCCACAGGCCAATTCACCCAAACTTGCATGTCTTTGGACTGTGGGAGGAAACCAAAGCATCCAGAGGAAACCCAAGCAGACACGGGGAAACATGTAAACTCCATGCAGGGAGTACCAGAGACTCTACCTCTGGTCTTCTTGTTGAACGGCAACTCTGCTTCCACTGTGCCACCCTTTATTAGATTAGATTAGAATAGAGTAGATATCTGTCAGTCTGTCATATTTACCTAGTCCATATTATGGTTGTAGAATATATTACATTGCAGGGTCCTAAATGCCTATCCCAGTAGTTTTGATTGCAGGCCCCTAACCCACATAGGGTGCCAGTCCTATAACTATGTAGTCACTCATCCATGGTGAAACAACATAAAACTACCACCTATTAGATAGATAGATAGATAGATAGATAGATAGATAGATAGATAGATAGATAGATAGATAGATAGATAGATAGATAGATAGATAGATAGATAGATAGATAGATAGATAGATAGATAGATAGATACTTTATTAATCCCAAGGGGAAATTCACATACTCCAGCAGCAGCATACTGATAAAAAAACAATATTAAATTGAAGAATGATAAAAATGCAGGTATAACAGACAATAACTTTTTATAATGTTAACGTTTACCCCCCATGGTGGAATTGAAGAGTCGCATAGTGTGGGGGAGGAACGATCTCCTCAGTCTGTCAGTGGAGCAGGACAGTGACAGCAGTCTGTCGCTGAAGCTGCTCCTCTGTCTGGTGATGATTCTGTTCAGTGGATACAGTGGATTCTCCATGATTGACAGGAGCCTGCTGAGCGCCCGTCGCTCTGCCACAGATGTCAAACTGTCCAGCTCCGTGCCTACAATAGAGCCTGCCTTCCTCACCAGTTTGTCCAGGCATGAAGCGTCCCTCTTCTTTATGCTGCCTGCCCAGCACACCACCGCGTAGAAGAGGGCGCTCGCCACAACCGTCTGATAGAACATCTGCAGCATTTTATTGCAGATGTTGAAGGACCCCAGCCTTCTAAGGAAGTATAGTCGGCTCTGTCCTCTCTTGCACAGAGCATCAGTATTGGCAGTCCAGTCCAATTATCATCCAGCTGCACTCCCAGGTATTTATAGGTCTGCACCCTTTGCACACAGTCACCTCTGATGATCACGGGGTCCATGATGGGCCTGGTCCTCCTAAAATCCACCACCAGCTCCTTGGTTTTGCTGTTGTTCAAGTGTAGGTGGTTTGAGTCGCAACATTTAACAAAGTCCTTGATTAGGTTCCTATACTCCTCCTTCTGCCTACTCCTGATGCAGCCCACGATAGCAGTGTGTATTATTACATAATATGCCTGTTATGCATGTATTCGTGACATTTATCTATTATATAGCAATTTTCTCACGTTTGTGATAATGTTAATCGTGCCTTCATACTATTTTTTTCATTAACCAGAAAACATGTATGAGCATGTTTTAAAGCAAAATGGTTTGATTTATTCTGTTTATATTTTTATTCCTAATAAGCAGCATTGGGCAGAACCATGGTCCAGTGGTTAACATTGCTGTCTCATAGATCCAGAGTCTTGGATTTAGAGTTCTGTGTGTTGTCACCGCCTGTGTTGATTTTGCATGTTCTCTCTGTGTGCATGTGGGTTTTTCCTACCATGGACCCCAAAGATGTTAGGTTAATACACAATCCAAAACTGGCACAATTGTGAGTGTGAGTATGTGCCTATGGTCTTTGGTGAACTGGCATCCTGTCCAAGTTTGTCTCCTGTCTTATGCCCACTGCTGCCGGATAGGCTGCAGATTCCTGTAACCCTAAATTGGATTTAACAAGTATGAGAATGTACTCATATTGGAAACAGTATTTTAAAGTTCACAATGTGACAGTCAAAGTTTAACCCAGGCCAGAATAAACCTTGTAAAAAGAGCTGCTCAGGTTGTTTTCCCTTAATTGTAAAAGTTTTCGTCTATGTTTCAACAGCACAGGAGATCATTAACTACATAATTATGATTTACTAGTGTAAGATCTTTTATCTAATGCTTTTTCCTTGTGTTTTACTATGCTTAACATGTTATATGGCCAGGGAAATCATACTTAAAAATAGCTGATACATGCTTTAGTATTTGTTTGTGTGGGTTTCATGTTCTCATACACTTGTGATTTGTAAACTATTGACAAACGCATCTTGTAAATAAAATACGTAAAAAAGTAAAATTAACAAGCAAAATTTCCCCTTTTAAAAGGAATCACAGACTAGAGATGAAAAGAGGAGTATTAGATTAAGTAAATACACGTTTATGTGTTCCTCTTTCTGAGGTTATCACACGTAGTGAACTGTAGCGTTGAATGTTTGCGTTTCTCTAGTGCAATCAATCATGTAAGATATAACTGGGTATGAGGCCATAATTACGAAGCATGAAAATATGTGGCAAAATAGAACCCCCCTAAACTTCGATGGAGTTCATTGTGAAGGGATTAGAGAGATTTCACAAGCAGCTGTTTAAAAAAGTATCAGTTGTGCACATCTTGCCCTAAAATTAATAAAATATGCCTTGTTAAGTCTTTTTTATGGATTCACTGAAGGAAGGGGAAATAATAAAAGAACCAAGTGGGCATCTTAACCCTTTATTTGGCACAACTGCAGTTTTGTTCTAAGTGTGTTTTTGTCATAGATTCTTACCTGTCCCACATATTGCATTTTTTAATAAAAAATATTTGTCCTTTTTCACAACCTGCTTATTCTATTACAAAGTTGTAATGTAAGGTGGAGTGCCAGCCTGTTACATTCTGCACTTTTGGACACATACCCACGTAGTCACACATACAAAGTAGATTTCAACTTGCAATGTACATATTATGTGATGTGGATGGAAAAATGAACAATCCCAATCAAAACACTTATAGTTATGAATAGAAAACACAACACGGGCAGTGCCTGAAATAGATATCTGTACCCTTTTAACTTATAGCACTGTGAAATTAATAAATATCTTTAAGCTATTATTTATAACATGGAAATCTTCAGTGGAGTGACAATTTTAGCAGCATATTTTCCTTCCTGGTGTTTGTTGGGTCTGGGATAACTCTAGTGTCCCACATCTCTATCCTGGACAAACCAGGTTCAGAAAATAAGTAGAATAATCTAGTGTAAAATTTTTTTAATCATGAAAATGTCATAAAATCCTATCAATTACTTTTGTTTAAGTCTGTTAATGAAATAAACACTGGTGTAGCATTTGCTCATGAACTTAAGAGATTTGCAAATTTTACTTTCAAATGACTAAGGCATAGAACTGGTATAATAATAATAATACTACATTTTATTTATATAGCGCCTTTCCCATGCTCAAGGTGCTTCACAGAGTCTCAGAAAGAAAAAAAACAGCAGGGTATAAGTAACATTGCATACAAATGTCTGTAGTAAAGTGTTTGCTAACAGTTCAGCCATTCATTAATTTTTATACTTGTTTTATTATATTTTGTAAAAAAGGACAACCAGATTGTTTACTCTGGTATTAGTGGTTTCAAAGAATGGCCACAGACGAACCTTGGAAGGAACAAACATCTTTTTGCATGGTCCATTTGTGGACACAACAAGCTGGACCAGCTCTATCTAAATGGTAATGCCTGTCTTTAAATGTAAATATGTGGCACAGCTGGGCAGATCTGACTATGTCTTATTCACAGCTAGAAGCCTATTATCAAATGCCAACATGTCACGTCTTATCCAAGCAAGACATTCTTCTGTGAATTTTGGGGTTTGTGGTTTGTTACATTGTTTGTATTTGTCTTGAGCTATTCTGATCCTACCTACTATACTAAAATTGAAATCTATCTATCTATCTATCTATCTATCTATCTATCTATCTATCTATCTATCTATCTATCTATCTATCTATCTGTCTGTCTGTCTGTCTGTCTGTCTGTCTGTCTGTCTGTCTGTCTGTCTGTCTGTCTGTCTGTCTGTCTCATCCTGACAACTATACTAAATTAATATCTATCTATTATATAGTACCTTTCATATCTATCTATCTATCTATCTATCTATCTATCTATCTATCTATCTATCTATCTATCTATCTATCTATCTATCTATCTATCTATCTATCTATCTATCTATCTATCTATCTATCTATCTATCTATCTATCTATCTATCTATCTATCTATCTATCTATCTATCTATCTATCTATCTGCCTGAAGAAGGGGCCTGAGTTGCCTCGAAAGCTGTCACATTGCTTGACTTCTGTCTATCTGTCTATGATACAGTGCCTCATCTATCTATCTATCTATCTATCTATCTATCTATCTATCTATCTATCTATCTATCTATCTATCTATCTATCTATCTATCTATCTATCTATCTATCTATCTATCTATCTATCTATCTATCTATCTATCTATCTATCTATCTATCTATCTATCTAAGACACTAGCGGGAGAGTATGCACACACCAACTGCAGTTCTGTAAATTGATGGATATATATAGATATACAGATCTGTATGAGAATCAGCATAGTTGGTTGGATTATGCAGCCTATGGGATCTCAACAAGAAAATGTAATTTCTCCTTTTTATTACAGGAAATGCTGTCCCCACCCTCCAACCACAGATTGAGCAACCCCATAACTAAATACAGATTCTAAGTGGAGGATGCACTATTCAAAAAATAAATGCAAAGTAAACAGTCAAAATAGCAAACTCAGCAGCCTCTTTGGACCTTGGTCCATGAGTGTTTTCCTCTGCCTACCCGATGAGATGGAGTTTTACACTACAGTTGCAGAAAACACACCTGTTTTCCCCTCACTCCCTCTCGGTTTGTAGCTAATCTGTCTTTTCTCTCTCTTGCAAGTGAGCCCCAGCCCCAGATTGTCTCCCCACTTCAGAATCAAAGAGTTCACTTCTTATGAGGGCAGTTTAAACTCCTTCTGGAAATCATTTTTGATTAACCTGGGAATTATTTCTGGTCTAAAGTTTGCTCTAAAGAAATCTCAGAATCAGAAAGACACAAATCTTTCTGGTAGCCTCAGAAGCCATTACACCTAAAACATTCTGTAAACCTGGGTCTCTGAGGCATGAGACTAGGTATACACCTGGGTCTTACTCCTTCCACTCTGGAACTAACTGCTACAACCTAACAGACTGTAAGGTAGTGACTAGCCTTTTAACAGTTCTCGTCTTTAAAAGGACAACATGGCCATATTCCAAAGTCATTACTATATGATGTGAGACACAAAAATAACCGGACTGGGCTTGGGTTTTCCTGGAAAACCGCCGACCGGCTAGGTATATCCTGTGAATAGCCCAGTCAGTATTTGCACAACAATCGCTGCACGAGTTGCCGCATTAATGTGGGGTGAAAAAATGGAACAGCGAATCAACATTAAATTTCTTGCAAATTTTCTCTCCCCTCAGCGAATCCAGAAGAAAGACTTAACAAGGCATATTTTATTAAGTTTAGGGCAAGATGTGCACAACTGATACTTTTTTAAACAGCTGCTTGTGAAATTTAGCTCCCTGTGATTTTTACTTGTTCCCAAAAATCAAAAGTGACCTGAAGGGAACACATTTTTCTTCAATGGATGAAGTGAAGACAGAAACAGCAAGCCGGTTGAAGAGCCTCAAGCAAGAAGACTTCCAGCACTGTTTCAATCAATGGAAGTTACGTATGGAGCGGTGTAGAGATCGAGAGGGGGAGTATATAGAAGGTGACAATGTTTAGAATGCTGTAATTCATCAATAAATATATTTTTTCACCAATCCGGTTATTTTTGTGTCACACCTCATAAGACAGTATAACAACAAAGTCATTTTGAAATGTAAACATCCAGAGAGAAACTAGGAAACAATATTTCTGGTACCATAGGAAAAGAGCAAAAAGAAGGGGGCAGATGTGGAATTGTGCTGTTTATTGAGCAAATGTTATAAATTATATCTGTATAAATTGATAAACTGGGAGCAGGTACCATACCCTTCTTCTGTTATCTATTTGTCTTCATAGTTTAACATCTGATTGCAGTCTTGTTGGAAGACATTAGGCCTTTGGACTCTTTTTTGGAACCAAGCCACCCGGACAAAGCAGAAGAGCCAGAAAGAAAACTCCGCCTCAGAGCTCTTGTTGTATCAAAGACTCTGTCTGTTATGATAGTGATATGCTGCTTGTCTGTTATTTAAACCAGTATTAAAAGCTAAGCTAAGTGATATTTTTTTCTCTATTTTTCTCTTATGGTCAGTTGTTTTTGTCCTCTGCCTCTTTGAGATGTGTGTGGTTTTTCTGGGCAAGTTTTAGTCTCAGTATAAAATAATCTGTTTTTCAGGTAGCATGCATTCATTGCAAAATATATCACAGACAATGTTACCTTTGCAAAAGGATCCTCCACCATGGCATGTTAGGGTATGACGTCTGTACTGCACTAGCATATCATGCCTACAGTTACAGTCTCTACTGAGACCCCCGTAACAATGAGTGTAATAATATACAGTATGAGTGAACAAATGATTTGGTGAATCCCGTTTTTGGCTGGTTCACTTGTAAGGGAAGAGCAAAATACAGAGGGTTCAATGCGTCCATTATTCTGCATGTTAAGGATACAGGCTGATGGGAGTAGTTTGATGCTTTGGGCTATGTTTGCCTCTTACACATTGTGGTCATTTTAGGAGCAGAGCAATGCTTGAATTCAATTGGATGTGTAAGTATCATTTCAGGGCAAGTGTATCTGTTCATGCCAGGATGCGAACCTATTTGTGAATTTGCATATTCGGTAGGTAATGCTCCCTTTCTGAAGGCTAAGGAAATCCTGGAATTGTTCTAGGGATGAGACCGTAATGCAATGACCACCCATGTTATAAGATATCCAAATCGAGGATTTATAATTTGAAATGGAATGTGCTATTCGGTGCTGAGATCCACAACAACTGGGGGATGTATTGGAATCAACATGGAAGTCGGCACCGTCCACGAGTCTATTCCTGGTAACATTTATATTGTTACAATATGGCTGGACTTCATTATATACAGTATTAGTAGGTTTACACAGACTACTGAATATATATGAAGAGACAAATGTTTAGACACTTACAGATAAGTTGCACCAAGGTGAAATGTGATTTAAAAATGGTCTAAAAACACATAACCTAACCTAACCTAACCTAACCTAACCTCGAAATTGTTTATTAATATCTTTTAACTGCTAATTACATTTTCTAAATTCACACCTCAGATGGGCTATTCTTTCCTTATGATGCAAGGTCTGAAGAGCTTTGAAACAGAATTTAAAATGTATTTTTTACACACATAAAATAAAGCATGGTTGGCACGATGTTATTGTGTTTAGCACTGATGCTTTATGGCTTCATGTCCTCTAGCGCACGTTGCAGTTGTCATTTCAGGAGTAGAGCAATGCTTGCATTCCATAGGATACATAAGCATCTTTTCTGGATGCCTAGCCCACTTTCAAGTTTGTATGGAGCTGACGTTGTTTTCCGTGTGTCTGCATTTTTATTCAGCTAGTCTGGTTTTCATTTGCATTCCTTAGACATGCATGTTCGGTTGATTAGTGAATTGAAAAGGTCTGACGGCTGGTGTGTCATTTTGTCCTGGGATGGACTGCCCACCGGGATAAGCTCACGCTCTAGTGAAGCTAAGTTGCACAAAAATATTACCAAAAATGAATAGATGAACTAAGTAATGCAAAATTAGCTTGGAAATTTAAACAAAGGTATAATAAATTGTACAGTTCAAAACTGTAGTTAGTCCTGTCTTGATGGGGCATGTGTAGTCCTGCAGCTGACATCTCTCACTGAGAACCTCTGACATCAAGAAGTACTGAATGTCTAAATCCACATAACTACTTTGGCTTAAAACTAGATTCAGATCATTTTGTTAGCAGTTTGCTTTGTTCTTTGTTTTTAAAGAGAATGGCTTACTTTAATTTCTATGTTTTAACATGTCTACTCTTAATTTTAAAATTATATTAATATTAGTTAATTATTCCACGTATTAAAAGCTGGCTGTAACCTGTCATCATATCAAATCATGACATTAAGTTAATGATAAGCAAATGAATTATAGTATTTAGCCTATTAAAAATCTGACAAGTCCATCCATCCATCCATTGTCCACCGCTTATCCGAAGTCGGGTCGCGGGGGCAGTAGCCTAAGCAGGGAAGCCCAGACCTCCCTCTCCCCAGCCACCTCCTCCAGCTCCTCTGGGGGGACACCGAGGCATTCCCAGGCCAGCCGGGAGATATAATCCCTCCAGCATGTCCTGGGTCTGCCCCGTGGCCTTCTCCCAGTGGGACATGCCCAGAACACCCCACCAGGGAGACGTTCATGGGGCATCCTGACCATATGCCCGAACCACCTCAACTGACTCCTCTCAATGCGGAGGAGCAGCGATTCTACTCCGAGTCTCTCCTGGATAACTGAACTCCTCACCCTATCTCTAAATCTGACAAGGATTTTTAATAATGGTAGTGCCCTTTATATACGAGAATGTACTATTTTAAATACAAACCATAGAAAATAATTTCTTTACAGTTTTTTTCTTTATATTTTAAACTAGCCGTCCCATGCGGCTCCACCAGAGTAGTAGTGAAACAGGACAGTGAAGAGGGCCCTGCCTGGCACCCCACTCCTGACATCACGCTTCCCCCTCCTCTCAACCCACAGCCTCTGTCTCGGATTAGTGCGAATATATCGCGCCTGCAAGTGAACTATGATTCTTAGCGCGGTGAGAGAAATTGCAAAATCAACTGGTATGTTCAAGCAAATTATAGCAAAAAGCCCAATCTAAATCTGTTAAGTAGCTCTCTCGTTTGCTAGCTAAATGGAGGTAAGGAACGCCCCGAGGCTGGCGCATGAGTGAGGAGGGCCTCTGCCCACCTCCCCTCAGCCTGCTGTGTGCCCCTCAAATTTGCACAAATAAATCGATACCGCAAACGAACTATAATACTTAGCGTAATGAGAGAAGTCGCAAAATCAACCGGAATGTTCAAGCAAATTATAGAAAAAAAACCCAATCTAAATCCATTAAGTAGTTCTCTCGTGAAAAGCAGACACACAATGCAGACAGACAGATGTGGGATTTTATATATATATATATATAGAGAGAGAGAGATTTGAAAAGTGCATTGTAGGTGAATGGTGGCATCGTGATTAGGACTGCTGCTGCCTTGCAGGTCTAAGGTTCTGTGCCCAGACACTTTCTTTGTGAAGTCTATGTGTTTTGCCCTTATCCTGTCTGGTCCCAGAAATGTGTGTTATGCTAATTGTTGACTCTACATTTGGTACTGTTTGAGTAAATGTCAGAGTGAATGTGATCTGTGATAAACTAACGTCCTGCTGAGAACTGGTTCATGGCTTGCTTCTGAATCTGAAGAAAGACTATTGCTCTCTATGAGTCTTTAATGGTATAAGTGGGTTTGGTAAATTGATAAATAAATGAGTACATTTCAGTCAAAGTCTATAATTACATAGCATCATCTACTGAAAAGGATAACTACATTGTGGGTCATAATGTATGCTTTTTTAAAGTTTTAGGTACACCACACAAATAAATTATGAAGCTATGAAAGACTGTGACAGCCTATTCCATGAGAAAATACATTTTGCTGTTTATTTATAAAAAAAAAAAATCCTTTCAGTTTATTAATCTAGAACACGCTTTATAACAATATGAAGTATAAAGAATACATAAAATACAAAATATTTTTGTTTTGTGCTGCTTTTTGTTTCAAAAACATTGTGATTTGTTCTAGGAAAAATCATCCAACATGTTTTGAGGGTTTAGGCAACATTTGTAAGGTAAATAGTACTAAAACATGTCATATCTTTCTTTCTTTCTTTCTTTCTTTCTTTCTTTCTTTCTTTCTTTCTTTCTTTCTTTCTTTCTTTCTTTCTTTCTTTCTTTCTTTCTTTCTTTCTTTCTTTCTTTCTTTCTCTACTGAAGGCCTTGTATTAAGTAAAAGTAAATTATAGTACAACTTATTCCTATCTGCATTAAACACATTTGCCACTACAGTTCCCATATAATGCCCAAGTCTTTAGTGTAATCAGCTTTGACTTGTTGCATTGTTCTAGAGAGGCGCACACATCATTCAGAGGCACAATGTATAATTGGAAACGTTCAACTGTCACATCATCTGCTCTGATTCTGTTCTTCTTTTCGCTTAATAATAGAAGTAAATTAGTTGAGGCTTGTACGTCACGACCATCAGTGTACCAAAAACCTAAAAGTAAACAATGATGGGCTTTGCAGTAGAAACCCAACGAAGCCAACTCTATGAAAGAAAGGGACTGTAATGCTGAACACACAATGGGGCACGGAGAAAACAAATACACACTATACATTTCTGCTTTGACTTCTTTAGTCCTTTGAATTTTAATTGCAGTAAACTCACTTTTAGAATGCATAAGCTTGTGGGCTCTGTGTCTATTGTTAACTTACATTAACAAGAAAGTGTGGGGAGTGAAGCCTAGCCTATTTGGTCTGATTCCATAGCAAAGCTACTGTAACACAAACTGCTAAAAGACTTAATGTTGGCCATGAGAGAAAGGAGTCAGAACACACAGTGCATCACAGCTTGATGTGTTTGGGGTTGCATAGCTGTGGACCAGTCAGAGTGTCCATGCTGACCCACGTCCACCATTAAACACACCTACAGTGGACATGTAGGTGTCAAAACTGGTTTTGTGGAGCAATGAAAGAAGGTGAATCAGGTTTTCTTTTACGGCCTCTGTGTGCATGTGCATCGTTTACTTGGAAAAGAAATGGCAGCCTAATGCACTATGGGAAGAATGCAAGCGCTGTGATGCTCCGGGCAGTATTCTTCTGGGAAACCTTGGGTCTTGGAATTCATGTGGATGTTACCCTGACACGTACCACCTACCTAATGATTGTTGCAGACCTTCGTAGTAACGGTATTCCCTGATAGCATTGGCCTGTTTCAGTATCCTGCCACACTGCAAAATTGTTCTGGAATGGTTTGAGGAACATGACAAAGAGTTCAAAGTGTTGACTTGGCCTCCAAAATCCCTAGATTTTAATGCGATCAAACATCTGTGGGATATGCTGGAGAACCACATTCGATCCATGGAGGTCCCACCTCACCACTTACAGGACTTTAAAGGACCTGCTGCTAATGTCTTGCTGCCAGCTACCACAAGACACCTTCAGAGGTCCTGTGGAGTACATGCCTCGATGGATCAGAGCTTTTTACAATATTAGACAGGTGCTTTTGATACTGTGGCTGATCGGCACATGTATATTGTGGAAGATCCGCCTGACCCAGACAGACACGCAGACTCAGAAGTCCCAAAAACACACACATTTATTTTGTTTTCTTTTCCTGCATAACACACACAGTGCACAGACCCCAATAAACTCGGTCCTTATCTCTTTCTTTTCTTCTGCCGCCTCCACTCCTCTGCCTCCTGACTCCGGCTCCTTGAATGGAGTGAGGCAGCCCCTTTTATGTTGCACCTGGATGTGTTCCTGATGAACTTCCTGCAACACTTCCTGGTGTGGTGGAAGTGCTCCAGTCCAGAGCTCCACGGTCATCCAGGCACCCCCTGGCAGTGGCCACAGACCTCAACAGGTTTGAGTTTCCAAGCTCCAAATCTGTGGCCCTAATGCAATCCAGGGGAACTGCCCTCTTACGTCCCGGGGAAGATATTGCCCCTCTCCTGGGCCTTCCCTTCTCCAGGCATCCCGGTGGGGTAAGGTCCCCGGTTGTCTGCCACAATATGAATACAGTCATATGAAAAAGTTTGGGAACCCTTCTCAGCCTGCATAATAATTAACTCTCCTTTTAACAAAAAAGATAACAGTGGTATGTCTTTCCTTTCCTAGGAACATCTGAGTACTGGGGTGTTTTTCAAAAAAAGATTTTTAGTGAAGCAGTATTTATTTGTATAAAATTAAATGTAGAGAAAAGCCAAGAAAAATGACACCTTTTATTGGCTAACTAAAAAGATTACAATATGCAAGCTTTCGAGGCAACTCAGGCCCCTTCTTCATCTTGCCTGAAGATAGTACTGTACTATGAAATTAAATCAAATGTGAAAAACTGGCTTTGCAAAAATGTGGGTCCCCTTGTCATTGTGCTGATTTGAATGTCTGTCACTGCTCAATGCTGATTACTTGCAACACCAAATTGGTTGGATGAGCTTGTTAAGCCTTGAACGTCATAGACAATCGTGAGATATAAAGGTGTTTAAGGTGGTCAATGTCAAGTTGTGCTTCCCTTTGACGCTCCTCTGAAGAGTGACAGCATGGGATCCTCAAAGCAACTCTCCAAAGATCTGAAAACAAAGATTGTTGAGTCTCCTGGTTTAGGGGAAGGCTACAAAAAGCCATCTCAGAGGTTTAAACTGTCAGTTTCAACTGTAAAGAATGGAATCAGGATATGGAAGGCCACAGGCACAGTTGCTGTTAAACCCAGCAGGTCTGGCAGGCCAAGACAAATACAGGAACGGCATATGCACAGGATTGTGAGAATGGTGACAGACAACCCACAGATCACCTCCAAAGACCTGCAATAACATCTTGCTGCAGATGGTGTATCTGTACATCGTTCTACAATTCAGTGCAATTTGCACAAAGAACATCTGTATGGCAGGGTGATGAGAAAGAAGCCCTTTCTGCACTCATGCCACAAACAGAGTCGCTTGTTGTATGCAAATGCTCATTTAGACAAGCCAGATTAATTTTGGAACAAAGTGCTTTGGACTGATGAGACAAAAATTGAGTTATTTGGTCAGAACAAAAAGTGCTTTGCATGGCAGAAGAAGAACACCGCATTCCAAGAAAAACACCTGCTACCTACTGTCAAATTTGGTGGAGGTTCCATCATGCTGTGGGGCTGTGGGGCTAGTTCAGGGACTGGGGCCCTTGTTAAAGTCGAGGGTCGGATGAATTCAACAGAATAGCAACAAATTCTTCAGGATAATGTTCAAGCATCAGTCACAAAGTTGAAGTTACGCAGGGGTTGGATATTCCAACAAGACAATGACCCAAAACACAGTTTGAAATCTACAATAGCATTGAAGCAGAGGGAGAAGTACAATGTTCTGTTAATGGCCGTCACAATCCCCTGACTTGACTTTCATCAAAAATCTATGGGATGATTTGACGCAGACTGTCCATGCTCAGGATCCAAGACATTTAACTGAAATGGAGAGATTTTGTATGGAAGAATGGACAAAAAGACCTCCATCCAGAATCCAGACACTCATCAGAGGCTATAGGAGGACAACGTCTAGAGGCAAAAGGAGGCTCAACTAAGTATTGATGTCATATCTCTGTTGGGGTGCCCAGATTTATGCACCTGTCTAATTTTGTTATGATGCATATTACATATTTTCTGTTATTCCAATAAACTTAATGTCACTGCTGAAATACTACTGTTGCCATAAGGCATGTCAGATATTAAAAGGAAGTTGCTACTTTGAAAGCTCAGCCAATGATAAACAAAAATCCAAAGAATTAAAAGGGATTTCCAAACTTTTTCATATGACTGTATATATATGTGACATGTACTTGAATGAAGGCTGCAATTCACTGATTTTTTTTCAGGTAAGCTGTACGGAACTTTTATTTACTTCCCTTACAGCCACAGCTTGTGTTAGGCCCACCAAAAAAATAACAAAACCAAAGCTTCAGTATCCCTACAATCTGTCCTTATCCTAATCTTACTGGCTCTCCTTTTGCTATGCCAGCTTACTTTTTTTTTACATCAACCTATTGCAACCTCCAGAAATTCGACACAAGAACTGCGTGTCCCGCTGCCTGTTTTATTTATCCAGCGACATTATCTATGCATACTGGGTTGAAGTGCCTGTGATATGAAGCAGCTCCTGTAAGTATTTCATATATTTGAAATACTTACAGGGTTTAAAACAAAGTAAATCTCTTTTACAAACAGAAGTGGGAACAATGAAGGCATTCATCCAGCTTTGTTTGACTTGATGTTTTGAGAGTTGCACAGTTTTGTCCATAGAGATTTCAATTCACGCAGCACAGTGACACAGTGGTTAACACTATTGCCTCATAGCTCCAGAAGCCTGCGCTTGAATCCTGTCTCCTTTTATATTGTTTCTCTTTCTATTACAGCTTTCTATAAATGGATCCCTCTGAAGATGTGTCTGGGTTGATCCTGAAATGGACTGATGCCCCATCCAGGGTTACTTCCTGCCTTTCACATGATGCAACAAGAATTGTTTTCACCCTCCAAGTCCAGTTTAAGCCTGCTATGTCTTTTAGGGTGTGATGTACAAGGGACATTTAAAAAGTTTCTGCACTTTTTCCTAACTCTATTTATTAAGAATTTTAAAAACAAATGATATCACTTTTCTACATAGTCACCTTCATTTGCAATGCAATTTTACCAGCGTCATACCAACTTTTTAATGTACAAGTACTACTAATCCCGCCTTCACCGTTTCCAATGAAAATATTAAAGTGCGGAAATTTTTTGAACTGACCATGTTACCCTGTGAAAGTTACTCAAGCAGCCTGTGCTCCTTTTGTAATAAATAAATGTAAACAATTTTACTCTACCTCTATATATGTAAAGCGTCTTGGGATCATTTCCACTACAATAAGGCTCCATCTTAATACATAATTCGCCAGCCTCCTCACTCACTCACTCACTCACTCACTCACTCACTCACTCACTCACTCACTCACTCACTCACTCACTCACTCACTCACTCACTCACTCACTCACTCACTCACTCACTCACTCACTCACGTCCGTCCGAAGCCAAATGCGCCGTCGTCTTCTGCGCAGCTGCCCGAAAAACCTTATGAGACCGACATCGCGGCAGGCGGCGGATTTACGGCCGTGAAAATTCAAAGAGAAAGGCGACTTCAACCGACATCCAACCCCAACATTGCAGCAGGCGGCGGATTTACGGCTGCAAAAATTCAAAGGGAAAGGCGACTTCGATTAAAGCTCTAGAAGCCTGAAAGGCGATTTCGACTACAGCTCGAGGCCTAATTACGCATTCTGATTCAATTATGCATTCATTCAATACACCTATATCAGGTTTGTGATGCTTATACTTATTACTATTCCACTCGTGCCCGTTTCATCTTACGTTTTCGAAACGGGCTCTTTGTCTAGTATCAAATAAACATGCTTTTCTTGTTTTTCCAGGTTGGCCTTCTGCTTGGATGAGTGACTGTGAGCCTCAACAAAAAGTAGAGTTTCGACCCGGTGAGTGTCACAGCCATTAGGCAGAGTCCTTGGCATTTTATTTTTATTATTATTATTATCCATCCATCCATCCAACCCACTATATCCTAACACAGGGTCACGGGGGTCTGCTGGAGTCAATCCCAGCCAGCACAGGGTGCAAGGCAGGAACAAACCCCAGGCAGGGCACACACACACACACACACCCACACTCCAAGCACACACCAGGGACAATTTAGAATTGCCAATGCACCCAACCTGCATGTCTTTGGACTGTGGGAGGAAACCCACACAGACACAGGGAGAACATGCAAACTCCATGCAGGGAGGACCCGGGAAGCAAACCCAGGTCTCCTTACTGCGAGACAGCAGTGCTACCACTGCGCCACCATGCTACCCATTATTATTATTATGATTATTATTAGGATCACACTGCAATTATTTCTAGGCATGCAAACTTACTCATAACACAGTCGTATAATAGTTTAATTGTAATCAATTAATACAATTGCAATTAAAGGAGTAACTATTTCTAATTGAAACAGACCTCTGCATTATTAAGTCGTCACAGTCATCCAACTGAAAATTAAGACAGAACACAAGAGACACCAAATCTGTTCCAGAGCTTTAAATAATTTGCCTTTAAACATAAATCATATTCAAAGCGCTGTGAGCGTAGAAATAGGTCATGTAAAGGAATATATATTTCTCTTACAAGGCATTGTCTGAAAATTGTCACAAACCACATGGAAAGTAAGTTCTGAATAGTCCTATTTGCTTTAGTAGTATACATACTTTTCATTGTCACCTAACAGACAACACAGAGCAATAATCGTTATAAACTAAACCCTTTCCTTTTCATAAAATAATCTGTAGGAGACTGTAAGGTTCCCAAGAAATGAAGAAAAAAAAAGACCAAAATAGTACAAAGATATTCACAGTTCTGGAAATTTACCAACAAGATTCACTTGATATGTAACACTGGTAGAAATCAACCTGGAGCATTTTCAGAGTAGAAGACATGAAGCCCTTCTTTATGTGGAGGGCAGTGCAGTGGGAGTCAGAAGCAAACTGCAGAGTCCTGGTTTTGTGCTGGCACTCCATTTGCCTTAAGAAACAATGGAATAAGATGATGGGGCGTATTAAACCGACCTGCCCAAAAAGAGGACCATGGGCTGAATGAAGTCTTTCCAGCCGCACAGATTGGTTTAAAGCTGTTAGAAGTATATTTTTCTTGAATTGGTTAAATAATCTCTATTATAGTTTAATTATACAGTTTAAAATCCTCAGTTGTGCACTTCATATTTACAACTTTTTCTTGTTGAGGGATTATTAAAAAAATACTAAAAATTACTTCACAATGAAGTTAAACTGTCACATGCAAATCTCATGCATACATTGTTACTTTTCATCAGAAGAATTAATGCTAGCACTGTACCATCCATCCATCCATTATCCAACCCGCTATATTCCAACTACAGGGTCATGGGGGTCTGCTGGAGCCAATCCCAGCCAGCACAGGGCACAAGGCAGGAAACAAACCCTGGGCAGGGCGCCAGCCCACCACAGTAGCACTGTACTGGTAATTATAAAGCTCTATATAAATGTAATGAATTATTATTATTATTATTATTATTATTATTATTATTATTATTATTAATGCAGGTAAGAATGTTAAATGGAGGCAATTATTTACATTTAAAGAAGCTGTGCAACTTACAACTACTGTTATTATGATTAGTTACAATAATACATACGTAGTTCACTTTATACATACCCAATTATTATATTATATTATTATTGTATATGATTATAATTATAATCATAATGGGGCCTACTCAGGCTGTTCTAAACATAAGGTAGACCCGAACCTTAGATAGGAGGCTAGTCCCTCAAAGGCACACAAACACTCAATCCCATTTTCTAATTCACCTAATTTTCATATCTTTGAGTTGTAAAACTAAAATCAGACGAAAGGAAAAAAAAAGATGGTGACTGTGTTAGAGTGCAGTCTCTTGAAAATGCAGTACAAACCATTGTGTTACTGCACTGCTGGTAGCTATAATGATAATAATATTGGGGCATCAGAGCTCCAGGGTTCTGTTTTGAAATTCCACGTTCAATCGTTGTCCATGTGGAGACTGCGTGTTCTTCCCTTGTTTAAGTGTTTGCTTTGGTGCTGTGGATAGCTCTGTTTGTATGGAGTTTGTATATTATCCTAGTACCTGTATGTTTTTTTTTCATTCAGGTTCTGTAATTTTCAGAGGTTATAAATATTAGATTAAATTGCATCTATAAACATACCTATGGTCTGGCACCCCATCCAGGGTAGGTACCTGCGTGATTCCCAGATTCTGTAGCTCTGGCTCCCCATGACACTGTTTTGTAGTAATATTCTATGTTATTTTTGGATTTTCCTTCTTCATAGTAATAAAAGACTTCTATTTATTTTTTGTTTCTTTGTCCCAAATTCCAAAGTCTGATAGTCTGCTTTGGCCCATTATTGGCCTACTGTTTTATCCTGCCTTGTGTCATATGCTGCAGGGGTAGCCATCACTTCCCTGTGACTCTGCAATGCAAAAAAAGGCCTGGCCCTCATTACCTTGAATGGTATTCATTGACTGGGATAATTAATGGACATATAGGTGAGTTAAATGTATTGCTACTATATTAATTAATATTCAAATGTAGAATGAAATTAATTTGAAAAAGTCATAGAAACGTATTATTACTGTTAGCCTTTGATCATTGTGCTGTTAATGGTAATAACATTTTTATTATTACAACTTCAGTTACCATTAAGAAGGATAACACAATGTTAGGTTATATAGCGCCCTGATGTTTGGGGTACAAGTCCAAGGAGGTTATACTGAAGCTTTATAATGCACTGGTGAGGCCTCATCTGGAGTACTGGGTGCAGTTTGGGTCTGCAGGCTACAAAAACGACATAGCAGCACTAGAAGAGCAACTAGGCTGAATCCAGGACTACAGAGGATGAGTTATGAGGAAAGATTAAAAGAGCTGAGCCTTTTCAGTTTAAACAAAAGGTAAATAAATGGAGACATGTTTAAAATGTTTAAAATTACGAAGAATGTTAGTCCAGTGGATCAAGACTGTGACTGTAAAATGTTTTAATCTAGAACATTGGGACACGGCTGTAAACTTATTAAGAGCAAATTTCATGGAAACATTAGAAATCTTTTCTTGACACAGATCACTTTAGGGGCCTTCAAAACTCAACTTGTTATTTTGGATGAATTAAGTGTATAGGACTGGAGAGCTTTGTTTTGCACTGAATGGCCTGTTCTCATCTAGATTGTTCTAATGTTCTAACAGTAATTTTCACATAGGCTCTGGCTTCTTCATGATCCTGCCCTGGACGGATGGATGGATGTCAATGATTTGATTATGGGAGCAGAAGAGTAGCATGCGGTGTTAACTGATGATTCTAAATTGGCCCCATTTGATTGCAGGTGAGCACCCAGTACTCCTGGGATATGTTGTGGCCCTCCATGATGTGGTATAGATTAAGCAGGTTCTTGATTATTGTTGCTATCTTATGTTAAGCTATGCTATGTTAATTGGATTTTGGGATATAATTCCACCAAAAGAGACATAAAATAAATAATGTAATCAATTTGTGTCCATTCATCTCTCCATTTTATAACCTGCACTTCCAGTTCACTGTTGTTTTTGTTTTGCTGCTAATCTTGGTAGAGAACCTTTGGTTGCAACTCAGGCTTTCCTGGCTCTCCCTGTTGTTGAATTCTGATTAACTCAAGTGAAAACACTGCTAACAAATGGAGAATGTCCCCGATAAGATCTGTCAGTCAGAAATGGCCTTTCCTACACCTTTCCGACAAGAAGAACTCCCTGAAACTTGTCATGAATGGGCCCAGAGATTAGTTTGCCCAGGGCAGTCTTGACACATACTGCTCAGCAATACGTGAGATGTCCTTACAGTGTGTGAGCTGGGAAGAAAACTCCATCTGCATAGAGGAGAGCTCCAGGGTGGCTCTCGAGAGCTAGGGTGGGGATGCAGACAAAAGTAACTTTCCACCCTTCTGCAGAGGCATTCATATTCAACAAGTAGAACAAAAGGACAGGCCTCTCATGTCAAACACACTACAGAATTGATACGTCACTCTGTCTTTTGTAACCTCTGCCTTCTTTAACTGGCACTTTTGTGCCTTTTTGTTGAACGATGGCTCCATATACAAAAATGTCTCGTTTAAACTTTCCTCATGTTAAAAATCCACTGATGTAACACCAGCGTTGCAGAGTAATGATTTGTATTTGGAATTTCTCTCTCGGTTTCAGGTTGTTACTCATATTACATCATTCATTTTCAGTATCAATAACAGGAAGTGTATACTTAAATTAATGGTAGCAAAACATTAACATACAAAGTTTGTGATGGTTTGTGCTCTATTCTGCTTTGCTTTGTCTGGCACATTCTGATGGCGCTTGGTGTGACACGTCTACTAAGTTTAATTGATTGATTTATCAAGTTAATAGGGGAACACAGTGAGCTTAATTTTGTTTTTCAGTGTTAGTTTGACCTTCTACTGTATATACAGTATATATTAAATTTAGCATTCCCACACTTATATGGTCCTATTTGAACTCCATCTTTAAAATTCTGTCTATATAATTCCTTGAGGATTAATAAAGATTCAGCTAGTTGGCACTCCAACCACCGTAAAAAAAAAACCCTCACATTGTTCCAGTTAAGTGCTGAGGTGTCACCCTCTGCACTCGGGTCCCAATCCAGATGGTTCATTGTGTGATGGATGTGACAACGTGCTATCAGCTCATGCTACCAACCTCCTCCTTCTTCAGCAACAGACTGGGACAGCTAGCTGTGTTACTCCAAATGAGCACCAACTGGAGTTACTTCTACCCTCAGTCAACAGGAGCTATCATGAGTCACCACTCAGGCCGAGGTGGTCTTATTCACTGTGTGCTGAATGGTACTGAGCTGATCTTGCAGATACAGTATCTTAACAGAGAATGACGCTGTGTGCAATATACTGTGCCAATGACTGACATCCTTGTAACTGATAAGTATGTGCAATTCTGATTACTTTACACTTAGTAAATATCTGCACTTTTTAATTTACGTGTTATGTGTGTATTTGTACTTTGTTAGCATACTTAAGATTATTATCATTCTTGTTATTTGTGTATTTGTGCCTTTTTTGTCTGCTAATGTATCCCTGCAAATTCCTTTTGGAATAATAAAGTATCTATCTATCTATCTATCTATCTATCTATCTATCTATCTATCTATCTATCTATCTATCTATCTATCTATCTATCTATCTATCTATCTATCTATCTATCTATCTATCTATCTATCTATCTATCTATCTATCTATCTATCTATCTATCTATCTATCTATCTATCTATCTATCTATCTATCTACCATGGAAGAGATACATTTTAAATACTGTATATTAAAAGAAAGAAATGTTGTCCTCAACTAGAGCCTGTTTGAATCAGGGGCCAGGTAGGAGGAAACTTGTTCATTTGAATTTAATTTATCATCATGAAGAGGGAGCAATCTACTAAGGAGTGGTGCCTTGGGTAGACGTTGTCAGCAAATGGCCACAGAACAAAGACAGAGAGCCATTCTTATAGATAACTGAATTTGCATAACAGTGCTGAATTAATGCTTACTCTGATTGGTTCACTGGCCTGAAAAAACTGTGATTGGTTACATACTGTAGCTTACATACCCAAATAAAAGTCTCATTTCTACTACATTCTTGTCCTTAAATATGTCTTCAGTTCAGCTGTTATTTTCTTATGGAAAACTGTATACGTGATAATTAGCAAGTCTTCCTGTGCACATGACACTCACTTGGTCACCACCTAAGGCATTTTTTCTGTTTCCCCAACTATTGCATTAGTCTCTTCATGCTATTTCTAAGTCAAATGCTCTATATTTCTTTTAATTTGTATTGCATTTAAAAAAACTTCATTTACAAAAAGCTATTTTACCCCTTAATGGTTCCTTAATTGGTTTCACAATTTCATATAGCAAATCTATCTATCTATCTATCTATCTATCTATCTATCTATCTATCTATCTATCTATCTATCTATCTATCTATCTATCTATCTATCTATCTATCTATCTATCTATCTATCTATCTATCTATCTATCTATCTATCTATCTATCTATCTATCTATCTATCTATCTATCTATCTATCTATCTATCGTCAGCAGCATGGATACAGACTGCTGGGTTTGAATGCTTGGCCTGGAGACTCTGTGAATGTAATGTATATGTTCTCCATGTTGTCCGTGTTGTCCTTTCCAGAAATGTCTATTTACTTCTATTTGCCAAAGATGCCAGTGCAAATATGTTGTAAACTGTAAATTAATTTCATTGCTTTTTAGAGTGTCACATCCTACAATGCGCCAGTTTGACATCCAAAATGAATTCCTTTTTTGCACCAAATGCTTTCTGTGATGCTGTTTCTTTCTGTCTGCCCATGTCATTACAGCCAGTAATGCAAAACCTGTGTAATGCCTGGAGGTGGACAATTGTGTGAGCCTTCTGTCCATGACACTGTACCAAAAGGTGAAGTGGTGTTTGCTCCACTCATTCATCCATACATTTTCTTTAGCATCTCTTGCAGGTAACAGTCCAGTCAACATAGTATGACAACACAGAGCAACAGCCGGAACATCACCTTAGTTGAACATCAAACGTGTGCTTGTTCTGCTGTAGTCATCTTCCTAATTCTGCATTCACAAAGTATGTTGCACAACTTGGGATGCTACTGCCAAACTTAATATTATGAATTACAGTCCAATTCCAGCCCCAGGCAACTCACACCCTAGCACACACATGCACTCACGCACACACAGACACATCTGTCAACAGGACGTCTGGAGCTGGTGACTGAGGTGTCTACATGGATGAGTTTACTAGCACTGTAATACAAAGGGAATGTCTCTTGTATTTCAGTGTGTTTTTTTTTCTTTTAATTCTTTATTCTAAAACATAAATGCAGAGGGCTGTCACTCTTTGTCATTTGTTATAACTGCTCATGTGTCTTTCCACTTGACTGCCTTTATCTGTAAATATGAACCCTTGCAGCAGCAGATTATAAGAGAATAGGTTTGGCTTTTGCCATTCTTTTTTGCTGTCTTGCTTGCAAATAAAGGCTGTCCCTTTGCCATTTTTATTGAAAGTGTAATCACTGAATGAACAGGATGACCCACCCAGTCAGTCTGAGAGTCTCAAGTATCTAAAAGAAATTATAAGCTTACTGTGGGATAAACTGTTAAGGCATTTCAAACCTTAATAGCTGACCTAGGGCCTAAGGAATTGTTATGGGGCTCACCTCAGGTGAATCAAAGATGTCCCTCCCTAAGCCAACCTCAGCACTTTATTCAAGATGTAAACAAGTCTCACCTCTCTTACTTCAGGCTAATCCTTTCCAGCACCTGATCTCAGGGATAGGTGGTCACCAGAAGGCTCATGTCCTATCAGCGATTCCAAAAGCCATAGACATGATCACTTCATGGTCCAGATCATAAAGAAGAAAAGAAGCCTGGTAAATGGAAATTTCCTGTGTTAATTTCCTTAATTCAAAGCAAGGTGCAAGTGTCCTCCAGAGGATTCTCCGGTGTCCATACCAAGGTGATGAATCCATTAAATACTTGGAACATTATGAGATAAAGTTTTGTATTTTTATCTTTATATATAATATGCTACTGTGGCTGTCTGTTTATCTGTCTAGGATTTTAAATCACATGTTGCTCGCAAACCGTTTCACTGATTGACCTGAAATTTGGTACACATATACTACATGACATCTACTGTCCACTTTCGGGGTGATGATTGACCTCCAGTGTTATTCCTCTTTTTGTTTTTATTTTATTGTATTGTAGAATCAACTCTCGGCAGTGGGCAGCAAGGCGGCCGTGTGGCCCATGTGCACAGACGCCGTTCTCATTCCCTACCACCTTCGCCATCCCTTCCCTACCTCTTCATATCTTAAATCATTCTTGGGGCAGATTGAAGACTTAAATGCCAGCTTAAGTGAAAAATTAAAGAAAATGTACTAAGTAATTGCAACACAAACACTGACTTAATCAGTTTTAACGCGAAAAGATGCTGACGATAGAAGAGAAGAAGTGGCCCGCTAGGGTGTAAAAAAGATGAGCCACTCAGGAAGCAGCAAGCGCATCAACCTCTGAGCAAACGAATGATAAACGTACAGAGAAAGAAAGTGGATGAAAACTAGGAAAGCTCAAGTCAAGTGTATTCACTGCACGTTATCATGCAGTACGCCGTTACTAGTACAGTATGTATATATTTCTGTATGCTCTGCTTCTCTATTTGCAAGAAATCAGAAATCATTTTTTTTCTCCCTGTACCAACCAACATTTTTGGATTGTTCTTTGTGAATGCTGAAAATGGCTGAAGGATATCTCTTGACTTTTTTTTATATTTTATATTTCTGTATACATGTCCTCTTCATGGGCGGCATGGTGGCGCGGTGGGTAGCACTGCTGCCTCGCAGTTGGGTTATCTGGGGACCTGGGTTCGCTTCCCGGGTCCTCCCTGCGTGCAGTTTGCATGTTCTCCCCGTGTCTGCGTGGGTTTCCTCCGGGCGCTCCGGTTTCCTCCCACAGTCCAAAGACATGCAGGTTAGGTGGATTGGCGATTCTAAATTGGCCCTAGTGTATGCTTGGTGTGTTTGTGTGTGTCCTGCGGTGGGTTGGCACCCTGCCCGGGATTGGTTCCTGCCTTGTGCCCTGTGTTGGCTGGGATTGGCTCCAGAGGACCCCCGTGACCCTGTGTTCGGATTCAGCGGGTTGGAAAATGGATGGATGTCCTCTTCATTCTCATCACCAGCTCCATGCATTCTTGAATGAAGGATGGCTAATAATGAAGGCCTCTTTCTAGAATCTGTTCTGTGATTTAGAAGTGCTTTTGTTTGTAGACCCACTAATTCCTTCAAGTCTATAAAAGTTGAATTATTAAATATTGTCCAGCACTAATGAGGGGGCTCAAAGGGACAATGCAAATACACCATGTATTTGTATTGTGCCGAGTGCATACAGTTTCTGACAATTGCTTTTTTGAAAGTAAACCCTACACAGGCAATATAAAGTAAACTTAAAAATGTTAAGGACAACCTCACTTCACTAGTAGAGATACATAACATAACTGTTTATCTGTTAACAACTGGAGCACCAATACATCAATTGACTTGGTCATAGTTTTGTGGTTACTTAGAGGAAGTATTTGAACCAACAACTTTGCGGTTTTGAGTCAAATTATTTGGTCACTTCACCACAATTTACACCACAAGCAAAAGTGTACATCATCAAAAATACCTACATCAGGTCAGGTCAACATTAGCTACACATTATTGGTACAATTATAGCTGTATACAGATGGCTTAGTTTGGGAGAAAAGGGAAGATAGTTAAATGGTTGGTTGTTACAGGATGACAATAGGATGTCAAGTATCACTAAAAAATCTGGGCAATTGTGGCAATGTGAAGATTCCTGAAATATCTGTGTCTACAAGTGAAAAATTAAGTGAAAATGTCATCTATCTATCTATCTATCTATCTATCTATCTATCTATCTATCTATCTATCTATCTATCTATCTATCTATCTATCTATCTATCTATCTATCTATCTATCTATCTATCTATCTATCTATCTATCTATCTATCTATCTATCTATCAGCTTCCATACTACCAATTCATTGTGCACAAGTAGTTCAACATGTGCCCCTGAGTGAGTCAAGTAATGTACTTGTGTTCATGTTGTAGAACAATATTGTCCTTTAAGCCCCTTGAAACGATACCACAGAACAGCAATGTATGAAGTATGCATTAGTTATCAATTGTTTTCCCTTAAATTAATTAAAAGACATCCCAGCTTCATGGTACATGCCCCCCAGTGCTCAGAATGTTCTCATGAGCTCTTTGTGAAATAATTCTTCTCCACCTCTGGAGATCCCCTGTGTTCTTTTACTCTTCTGGATTGACCTGGCCATGTCCAGGTGCTCTTCCTGCCTTGTGCCCTATGATTCCTGAGATAGGCTCCAGTTGCCCTATGACTCTGCCCTGGATAAGTGGGGTTGGAAAATGGATGGGTTCATTAATTTATAAATCTGTGCTAATTGGTTGTGTGGTTATCAGATGTGTATTTCCATAGGAAATGCAGGTGTCCTGTTTTATTTTCCTTTTTGTGCAGACTCTATAAACTTTCATACAACCAGGCATTCTAAAATTCCCTGAGTACTGGTGCTGCTGAAAGGGTTTCTTGCAATTATTCATTTAGCTGAATACCAGTCCCCTTCATTTCATTCATATCTTTCCTTAAGTAAAGATATTGTTTTTCTCTTATTTCATTTACTCATTCAATTTAGGAACAACGTACAAGGTTAGTCTTATATTTCTAACAGAATAAATGTAGCAGATACAGTATGGCAGGCATCCTATCCACTGCAGCTTATCAGCACCTGTGATTTTCTTCACTAGGAAGCTTTGCTTTTGGATTGCTTGGTAAATGTTTACTTAGACGTGATTAATTGATGCCAGTGATAATCCCTTGTTCTGCAAAGGTATATCCATTTAAAATGAGTTTGTTAAAGGATCACAATGAAATGTGCTAAGTAATTTCCTATACAAGAAAGCAGATTTCTTAAGCCATTTATGGCGGGGCTGACAATGCAGATTAGCCACTTTATGAGTTGCTGTACTGAATAGTTTTTTTTTTTAAAGTGCTATCTACAAAATATGCTATACCAAAAAAGAAGAGATTGATAAATGTTGAAATGCATTTGTAAAGCACCTTGTAAAAGGGATTATGGTAAAAGGTTAGACATTAAGTATTAACAGGTTTTAGACAGTGTGGCCAGTAGGGGGCAGTACACTAAACTTCAGACACAAGTTCCAGCTCAGTTAAAAGGTTTATTTTATCTTCTGCCTAACAAAAGGCTTCTCAACATGGTTTGCAAAACCACAATTCTCTCTTTTCCTTCTTCTTCTACTCCACCCCTCCCATGTGAGCTTTGTCCGTCCTCTGCACCCAACACCAGCTGTTCTGGGTGAGGCAGAGCAGTTTCTTACATCTCAGACTCAGGAGTACTACCTGCAGGAAGCACTACTGGGTCTGGTGGAAGCCCCACAAAGTAGGTATCATGAAACCTGCAGCAACCCCTGGCGGCACCCATGGAACCCAAAAGAGATGCTCTACGGGACTACAGCTCCCAGCATGCCTTGCAGGTGTCCATACAATTACCATAGCCCAGAGAGGCTGCCATCTAATGTGTTGAGGGAGCCACTGGTCCCTCTGTCCCTTCAGTACACTGGCCACCTGGCCAGGTAAGGATCTTCGTTTCATCCCTGCTGGGTCGCTAGCATATTCACCTTGAAGCTGGGACCTCCTAGCTATTCAGAACAGCAGGTAAGAAATGATGCACCATCCTGGTTGGCTTGCCATCCATTACAACAGCTTACAAATTTATCAGATGATGTTCTACTAGAAAGTCTTGTAAAACTCCTAATAGACAAGTGCATGATGATGGGAGAAGAGTCAAAATAAAGAGTTGTTGGCCTTTAATGAGCAGAGATGTAATGGTTACTTCCACTGCCTCATTTCTCCAGAGAAATGGATGGATGTTAACTTAATGTCCATGTGGAGCTTACATATTCCCCTAATGTATACCTAAGGGTTCCTCAGGGTATTCCAGATTTTCTCAAGACTTTCACTGTAGGTTACTTGGCAAATCTAAATTGTGCCTGGGGATTCCTAGAGGGTGAAAGTGCCAGGCATTATGTGAAGACACCTAAAGAATATACTGTAAATAAATATTTACCACAGCTACAGGTTATGCCCAATGTATGCCGGTTTGGCCAATACATTTGCAGTTGTTCAGTTTGTCTAATATTGTTTGTGGTAAACATGAAGAGTTTACACTGATGTCACTGTTTTGTATCTTTGTATTCTTTGTATTCTTTCTTGGTCAGTAGTGACATTTTTAAGAAGAATAACCTCTAGGATACACTAAACAATACAAGTGCTTTTTTAGATTCAATCAATTCCATTCTTGAGGAAGGTTGTTAATTGATTTATGTGAGGTGGAGGAAGAAATTAACTGACCAGTCTCGACATCTGAGAAACATCTAAAACATTTATTGTTTTTGTGAAGTATTACAGACTATTATATGTGTTACTCTTAATAATAAATCTGCCTTCATGTTTATTCATATCACTATAGTTCAGCAAGTTCTTCAAACCTTAAAAGACTAATTAATTTCTCTCCTTCGATTATGTCTTCCTCATCTTTTCCTTGACTTCTTTACATTTTATGGTTGAGGTTAATGCCTCAGATGCTGGTATTGGAGCTGTCTGGTCCCAGTAGGCTGCTCACAATACATTGGTGTGATATTCTCTTTCTAGAAGCATGGAGTGCCTTTGCATTGGAAGAACAGGACAGTGTGGAAGATCCAGTTCACCTTTTTTTATTGTGTATATTGATCATTAAAATGTATTTATTGTGATTGGTGTTCTTTATTCATCTTTTTAACTTCCCTTAGGTGTTTTTGGGACTTCTTGGTGGCTTTTCTGGAGTTTCTAAGATCAAGGAATTTGATTAAGACATTTTTTTTTTCATCTTAAATTGGTTCCTGGCTAATTTTTACCTTTTTAGTGTCCTGTTACGGCACCGTTTTATGACTTTCACGTTGATTCTCACGTGACCCTTTAAAAAGGTCATTTATGCAGCGTTTGGGTATTCATTTTTTCAGCTAATACTAAATGACTAAACATACACTTCTTAGTATTTTCGTTCTGGGTTTTCTGACTTAACGTTTTGATTTACAATTCCGATTCTTATCTCATGTCTCTGCCTTGCCAAAAGATCAGTTTGTCTCTTTGGGTTTTGAATCTGGCGCATACTCCGTTTTGTTCTCTTTTCATCTTCTGGTCGTGAAATAAAAATCATTCTGTTTCGCAGAATGCTATCATTTGCAAACAACAAACAATTTAAATTCCAAATTAAACCCATTGTTTTTCATCAGGCTCAAAGAATGCTACTGCAGATGCCTTATCTCAGCAGAGCCTACAGTATAATATCACCAAATCAAATTGTTGTATCTTTACATTTTTCCCCCTCAGTGTTGGAAGCTCAGACATCAAAACCTAGTTATTTGCTTTCAAAAAAAAAAATTCTTATTATTGTCCCACTACGTGTCACAATCATTTAGAGCTGTCTATAAAAAGTGATATTAAACTGTCTACATGTATTTATTGAGGTGCAGATAACACCCTAAGACCAAAGACAAAATATGTAACAAGCAGGGATCTTTGCTGCTAAGTCGCAAATGTCATTCTTAAGGAAAGCAAAACTCAAAAGTCACAAAGTAGTCCAGATCCTCAAGTTCAGAAAACATGGATTCCTATTTTTGGCTGTGACAGATAAGGTCGTTAGTGATGTTGCGAACATGAGAGCTTCAAAGCGAAAAATGTAACAATAATGCTAAGAGTAAAGGGTGTTATGCATGCACAGAGCTTGACACTACGTTTAAAATGAACACTCGACTCTCTCGTTCTTGTCAAATGCACTTTTAATTTTCTTACGCAGTACTTTTGGT
Organism: Erpetoichthys calabaricus; assembly: GCF_900747795.2. Classification (NCBI taxonomy): domain Eukaryota; kingdom Metazoa; phylum Chordata; class Cladistia; order Polypteriformes; family Polypteridae; genus Erpetoichthys; species Erpetoichthys calabaricus. Next base: position 85,355,355 of record NC_041410.2, on the reverse strand, counting down.
GTCCGGTGATATCACCCAGTATGTTTCTACTTGTAATATTTCTAGTCACTGAAACAACAAGGGATGCCAGACATTTATACCTTGTACTTGTTCCTAATCAATCCTGGTGCAGTCTCCCAGTAAATGTCCTTATGATTATGCCATATACGTCCGTTTTAGTGATTGTAGAAGGTCTAATTTATTATATACGCCTGGAAAACATTTTACTCCTGTGTAGGATTTATCATTACTATAATGCTCTGATAGAAGGTTTCTGTCAAGACTTTCTTTGTTTGCTTCTTCCTGATGGCAGGCATCCACGTTTTCAGAAAATAAAAAGTGGAGTTGGTTTTACACTTGGCAGGAATGCACGGTAGAATTTGTCTTTTGAGTTTGTGCACTGCTTTTAAGCCAACGTTTTGTTCATTCATCCCAGTCCCACTGGGGGAAATTGGAACAGATGCCTTTGTTAGTGACTTCAAATCAAAAATGGACTACTCCGTATGGAAATCTTTGAACTGCCGAGAACACCGTGAGCTCCCTTGATGTTATGTAAGGAGAAGAGAGTGTGCTCAATATCTAAGCATCTTCTTCTTTGTTTTCCTTACTTCTGTACATGATATGTGATTATATACCAGTATATGCTTGATTTCACAAGTTAACTGCTTATTGGCTTTGTCAGGGTCTGCACCTTGCATACTGTATCTCTGATATGGTCCAGTTTGTCTACTCTGAGTCCTTCACCATCTTCCATTCTTGTTGATAAGACATTCTCAGTGCAAAGTTTTTAAGATCATGTATCATATTTAATCCTTTCTTCTTCTTTTGGCTGCTCCCATTAGGGGTCACCACAGTAGATCATCTGTTTCCATATCTTCCCGTCCTCGTCATCTTACTCTGTTACCACATCCATAAACCTTCTCTTAGGCCTTCCTCTTTTATTCTTACCTGGCATCACCATCCTTAGCATCCTTCTCCCAATATACCCAGCATCTCTCCTCTGCACATGTCCAAACCAACGCAATCTCACATCTCTGACTTTGTCTCCAAACCGGCCAACCTGAGCTGACCCTCTAATGTCCTCATTTCTAATCCTGTCCATCCTCGTCACACCCAATGCAAAGCTTAGCATCTTTAACTCTGCCACCTCCAGCTCTGTCTCCTGTCTTTTTGTCACTGTCTCCAAACCATATTACATAGTCTTGTAGACCTTCCCTTTCACTCTTGCAGGTACCCGTCTGCCACAAATCACTCCTAACATTCTTCTCCACCCTGACTGCACTCTCTTTTTCACCTCTCTTCCACAGTCCCTATTACTCTATACTGTTGATCCCAAGTATCTAAACTCATCCTCCTTTGCCAAATCTACTCCCTGCATCCTCAGCATTCCACTGACATCCCTCTCATTTACACACTTGTATTCTGTCATGGTGGTCCTACTGACCTTCATTCCTTTCCTCTCTAGAGCATATCTCCACCTCCCCAGGGTCTCCTCGATCTGCTCCCTACTCTCGCTACAGATGACAATGTCATCAGCAAACATCACAGTCCACGTGGACTCCTGTCTAATCTCGTATGTCAACCTGTCCATCATCATTGCAAATAAGAAAGGGCTCAGAGCCGATCCATGATGTAATCCAACCTCCACCATAAACGCATCCATCACTCCTACTGTAGTCCTCACCACTGTCACACTTCCCCTACATATCCTGTACCACTCTTGCATACTTCTCTGCCACTCCTGACTTCCTCATACAATACCACAACTCCTCTCGAGGCACCCTATCATATGCTTTCTCTAAGTCCACAAAGACGCAAGGCAACTCCTTCTGGCCTTTTCTATGCTGTTTTCCAGCATGAAACCATACTGCTGCTCACTAATCATCCTCTCCATTTTTAAACTAGCTTCAAACTACTCTTTCCCATAATATTTTGACATTTACTAGGGTAATATTCTTGAGGACCCAAACCCTTGTTCATCTGAGTTATTTGACATCACACCTGCGAGATAGGTGCATCCACTGACCCTGAATTGTGAAGCGACTCTGTCAGGCTTTCTCTGCTCATCAGGACTCTTTCTTACACATAACTGCTCATTTATTTATTCCAGTTTATATACATGAAAAAAAGAGAAGTGAATCAGCAGAAGGAGGTTGCATATGTTTTCCTCAAGTTCATGTGATTTCTGTCACATCGCAAAGACATGCTGTAAGACTGATTGGCCCATTGTTGATGTATGTGTGGGTGTCTGTTTCGTTCCTGCTATGGATTGACATTACATCTGTCTGTTACATTAAGCTGATTCTATATTGGATGGATGGATGGAAGAAAGAAATAAAGTCTGATGATAACCTGCCCATATTTAATAAGACTTTAATGATGTAGCTATCCTAATCTATCTATCTATCTATCTATCTATCTATCTATCTATCTATCTATCTATCTATCTATCTATCTATCTATCTATCTATCTATCTATCTATCTATCTATCTATCTATCTATCTATCTATCTATCTATCTATCTATCTATTTGTCTCTCTGTCTGTCTATCTATCCTATATAATGCCTTTCTTATTAATCTAAATTTTAATCCTGTCTACTATACCATCTTTCACATATCTATTATATAGTGACTTTCATATCTATCTATCTATCTATCTATCTATCTATCTATCTATCTATCTATCTATCTATCTATCTATCTATCTATCTATCTATCTATCTATCTATCTATCTATCTATCTATCTATCTATCTATCTATCTATCTATCTATCTATCTATCTATCTATTTGTCTCTCTGTCTGTCTATCTATCCTATATAATGCCTTTCTTATTAATCTAAATTTTAATCCTGTCTACTATACCATCTTTCACATATCTATTATATAGTGACTTTCATATCTATCTATCTATCTATCTATCTATCTATCTATCTATCTATCTATCTATCTATCTATCTATCTATCTATCTATCTATCTATCTATCTATCTATCTATCTATCTATCTATCTATCTATCTATCTATCTATCTATCTATCCTATATAATGCCTTTCTTATTAATCTAAATTTTAATCTTGCCTACTATACCATCTTTCACATATCTATTATATAGTGACTTTCATATCTATCTATCTATCTATCTATCTATCTATCTATCTATCTATCTATCTATCTATCTATCTATCTATCTATCTATCTATCTATCTATCTATCTATCTATCTATCTATCTATCTATCTGTCTATTTGTCTCTCTGTCTGTCTATCTATCTTATATAATGCCTTTCTTATTAATCTAAATTTTAATCTTGCCTACTATACCATCTTTCACATATCTATTATATAGTGACTTTCATATCTATCTATCTATCTATCTATCTATCTATCTATCTATCTATCTATCTATCTATCTATCTATCTATCTATCTATCTATCTATCTATCTATCTATCTATCTATCTATCTATCTATCTATCTATCTATCTATCTATCTATCTATCTATCTATCTATCTATCTATCTATCTATCTGTTGTGGAAGCTGGCCCAGACACAGACAGGCAGACATCGTTTAAGCACCACAACAGAGTTTATTTAAATAATTTTTACAAATGAAACACACACACAACCCAGTGCCGCAGCACCAATCACCCCAAAGTCCAGGCCTCACAATGACTCTTCTCTCTTCTCACGTCCGCCTCCACTCCTCTCCTCCAAGCTCTGTACACTTCCGGCTGACTCCAGCCATCGAATGGTTGGAGGCGGCCCCTTTTATACACACCCGGATGTGCTCCAGGTGCCTCCCGATTAGATTCTGCCGGCACTCCCCAATGTGGCAGAAGTACCGGCTGTTCACCCGGAGGTGGACTCCAGGTGTCCTTGGTCTTCTTCCCCCCAGCACTTCCAGGTGTGGCGGAAGTTCTGAGGGCCAGGGCTCCATAGGCATTGGGGTGCCCCCCAGCGGTGACCACGGGCCCCCATAGGGTTGAGCTTCTAAGCTCAGTTACCGTGGTCCCCAAAGCTACCAGGGCGGTCACCCCCTCATAGTCTGGAGGAGGCGTAAGGTCTCCTCCAGTCCTTCTGGGCGTCCCGGCTGGGTGCCATCCCCAGCCGCCTGCCACTCTATCTATCTATCTATCTATCTATCTATCTATCTATCTATCTATCTATCTATCTATCTATCTATCTATCTATCTATCTATCTATCTATCTATCTATCTATCTATCTATCTATCTATCTATCTATCTATCTATCTATCTATCTATCTATTGTGGAAGATCTGAGGGCCCGGTTCTTTCTTTTACCTCTATTTTTCATATGTTTCACTGATTTCACTTTCAAAAACAACACACAAACGCCTCACTGTTTTGGTTTTAGTGCTGCTTAGCCTTTGCAGATTTTGCACTAATTCATGTTTAAAGCCTCTCTACAAGGAAAATACCGCTGATGACTGCTGAAAGCCAGACTCTCGTACAAATAACTCTTTGTGACAGCTTTCTTTTTTTTTTTTTTTTCTTTTTTGGTTTGGGAACACTGTACTCATCAATGAGAATATTCTTCAAAGAGGTAGCAAAGCCTCATGCATATGCAAATCACATGGTAACTCCAGCGTGACTATAGGAGCGTGTGTTAAGACTCTTCATTAATTGGTGGTTGGCTTACTTGCTGAGCAGCATTACATTTCTCTTTAGGAATGAACTTGACCAAAGTGTGTTGTAAAGAAACCACTCCCCACAGAAATGTGCATACAGAATTAAAAAATTAAAAATCATTATTTTTATTTTCTACCCTTTGCTTTTTAAGCTAACAATGCTTGTTTGTTAAATACATTATGACACTGAGGCTCCCAGAATTTACAGAGCTACTTTTTATCCCTAGATGAAATGTCCAAAGCCTTTAATTCTAATAATATAATTGTAAAAACTCTGCCCACACAATTAGTTACAAAGAGGAAAGAGAAGACTAAGTGTAGTAAGCCTAATAGCTTACTACTGTGCTGTATGCTGTATTGACATGCTGGTAAAGTGACTTGTTAAAATGAAGGATTCACAAGTCTTCTACTAAATATGAAATATCAAGAGAAACGTGTCTCAGTGAAGCCACCGCAGGCCACTCCAAAGTGGCGTTCAATTAGTCGGTCACATTGTAGAGATGAACAAACACTTTACTGATGGTTTATAAGTGTTGTGAAGACCCAAGGAGGTGTTTGTCAGGGTCTTGTTACATAGGACTAAAGGAGTAATAGCTGCCTGAACTAAAGTGTTACCAAATTATCAATAAATCAATGAAACCTAAATGATATAATACTTTCCAAAATGAACCCATCAATCAAATAATCAGTGGCGCAGCTCGAGTTTGTGCCACTCGGGGCAGGGCTTCAATTTGCCACCCTCCAAAATATCTGAATATGTTAACCTATTTACATAGAAAATTAACATGACGTATAGAGAAAAATTAAGATACATTTTGCATAGGTGTATTCATATATAGAGAAACAACAATAATTTTTCACATATACTTATTTATAAGCATCAACTAGACAAGAATATCGTATAGACGCACTGATGAGCTGTGTTCTAATTATTAGTTTACTGTAATATAATTACGCTGTGAAAACCCAGAACCGGCCTTTCGCGGCTTCACTCTATTGCGGATTTTATATGTAAGCATATTTAAATATATATCGCAGATTTTTTGCTGGTTCGCGGATTTCTGAGGACAATGGGTCTTTTAATTTTTGGTACATGCTTCCTCAGTTGGTTTGCCCAGTTGATTTCATACAAGGGACGCTATTGGCAGATGGCTGAGAAGCTACCCAACTTACTTTTCTCTTTCTCTCTCTTGCGCTGACTTTCTCTGATCCCTGACGTAGGGGGTGTGAGCAGGGGGGCTGTTCGCACACCTAGACGATACGGACGCTCGTCTAAAAATGCTGAAAGATTATCTTCACGTTGCTATCTTCTGTGTAGCTGCTTCGTGAAGCGACATGCTGCACGGTGCTTCGCATACTTAAAAGCACGAAGGGCACGTATTGATTTTTGATTGAAAAACAAACTCTGTCTCTCTCTCTCTCTCTCTCTCTCTCTCTCTCTCTCTCTCTCTCTCTTTCTCTGCTCCTGACGGAGGGGGTGTGAGCTGCCGCCTTCAACAGCTTTGTACCGGCGGTGCTTCGCATACTTAAAAGCCAAACAGCCCTATTGATTTGTTTGCTTTCCTCTGTCTTTCTGACCGTCTGTGCTCCTGACGCGCACTCCTTTGAAGAGGAAGATATGTTTGCATTCTTTTAATTGTGAGACAGAACTGTCATCTCTGTCTTGTCATGGAGCACAGTTTAAACTTTTGAAAAAGAGACAAATGTTTGTTTGCAGTGTTTGAATAACGTTCCTGTCTCTCTACAACCTCCTGTGTTTCTGTGCAAATCTGTGACCCAAGCATGACAATATAAAAATAACCATATAAACATATGGTTTCTACTTCGCGGATTTTCTTATTTCGCGGGTGGCTCTGGAACGCAACCCCCACGATGGAGGAGGGATTACTGTAGTGCACAAGTGATAGGTGGGGATGTTTTCTGCACAGAACAAGAACGCATTTGGATTGATAACGAAACGAAATTATGAATTGTAAATTAGTTGTTTATCTTCCTAGAAATTATTATCAATGTAATGTTTATTTTTGTTATTGCCTCATAAATTTCAACTGCTGTGTCAGATGCCGTCACAGAAGGACAGTCTGAAAATGATTTTTGAAACATTTGTGGATAAAAATCAGAGAGTTTTACTTTTTTCATTCATGAACCCTGCTGCTCACACAAGAATTCTACTGAGCCTTTTGGCCAATAATGCCGCCCCCAAAAATGTGCCGCCCTGGGGCAGACCGCCCCCTCCGCCCGCCCCTAGCTACGCTACTGCAAATAATGATTTGAGAAAAAAAAAATAATTGTATCCTTTTTTCAATTTGCTATACACTCTGGAATACTGTGTATTATTACCATATATAAGTGGAGTGGCTGTATAGTTTAATTTAATATACTGTAATTTATAACACAAGCCTGTAAGCACAAAATGAACCTGACCAAAGTAACAAACTGTACAGTGATTTTATAGCCCCTCTTGGCCGCTTCATATTAAATCCTGTCAAACACATGCACATGGGAGACAGTTTAAGGGCTCGAAAAATTGTGTTTCTCTGCCGGGCCAGGGGTTAGCGCTGTACTCTAAATCTTTCCCCCTTTTTCTTCTGCAGACCAATAGAAGAGCCCACCTCTTACAGACATAACTTCCTGTAAACCCGGCCTCCTGAAGATCAGGGCCATCTTAACAGCATTATAGGCTCCCGGGCAAAGCAGTGCACTGGGGCCCCTACCTACACAACCACTCAGAGGAATAAAAATGTAAATGGTTGATAAAATTAAACATATATTTAATGTATTGGTTCTTCCAACAAAATCACTGTTAAAACATGCTGTACAGCAAAGATTAATCAACACAAACGTTTTAACAATTTGAGAAGCTCAAAAAATGTCAACATATAAATGATACTCAATTGGTGAACTATACAGACGGAGATGGCACAGTATGAAATTACTATGAATTCTTTATTATTAATCAAGTGTTCAATACAAACATTAACGAAATTTCTTTGCCAAGAATTGAGTTGAAGTGACGTTAATATATACGCTTTTACGTGATATAGTGTGTGAGATCCATACAAATGGTGGCACGTGAGGTTGAGGAGGTGACCGTGACACTAAATCAGAGGCGAATTCCAATGTCCACTTGTGACACAATAACAAATATTTATAGTTTAGTAGAGTACAGTATTTATTTATTGACAGCAAGTCACAACATACATAGATTAGCATGGGGAACCCGGGCAACTGCCCAGCATATGCCCATGCGTTAAGATGGTCGAGCTGAAGATGTCACTTCCTTTTGCGGCCCCTTTGAATCCACCTCTTCCTGTCACCTGACTATACAGGACTATTCAAAATGAAAGAGCAGATTTCAAAAATTTATTTCAAACAAACTATATCAGACAGAAACACATTCCGCACATCACTGGATAGAGGAAAGTTCCAAATTTGGTCCTTGAGGTTGCATGAGCACCATGTGTAGCCGTGACAGACATCAAAACGGTAGACCATTTCTTGCCACATACGGGTCAACTGGTCCCTAGTTACTGAATTCACAGCTTCCTCAATTTGATGTCGCAAATCTTGAAGATTACTGGGCATAGGTGGAATAAACATCCATCCATCCATTATTCAACCCGCTGAATCCGAACACAGGGTCACGGGGGTCTGCTGGAGCCAATCCCAGCCAACACAGGGCACGAACCAATCCCGGGCAGATTGCCAACCCACCGCAGGACACACACAAACACACACTAGGGCCAATTTTAGAATCGCCAATCCACCTAACCTGCATGTCTTTGGACTGTGGGAGGAAACCGGAGCGCCTGGAGGAAACCCACGCAGACACAGGGAGAACACACATACTAAACGCAGGGAGGACCCGGGAAGCGAACCCGGGTTTCCTAACTGCAAGGCAGCAGCGCTGACACTGCGCCACAATGCTGCCCTGGAATAAACACTCTTTCTTTAATGTAAATAAAAATCTCAGGGGGTAAGGTCTGGAGACCTGGGAGGCCATAGACGATGAGCAAATCTTGTTGTCCACCTCTTCCAATCCATCGTCCTGGAATGGTGTCATTCAGGTAACGCCGGACCTTCGTGCAAGTATGTTGCCCCACCTCATTTTCACCTCATTACCTGAATGACACCATTCTGGGACGATGGATTGGAAGAGGTGGACAACAAGATCTTGCTCATCGTCTATGGCCTCCCAGGTCTCCAGACCTTACCCCCTGAGAGTTTTATTTACATTAAAGAAAGAGTGTTTATTCCATCTATGTCCGCTAAATCTTCAAGATTTGCGACATTGAATTGAGGAAGCTGTGAATTCAGTAACTAGGGACCAGTTGACTCATGTGTGGCAAGAAATGGTTTTGATGGTGCTCATGTTGAGTGCATACAACCTCAAGGACCATAGGTCCAAACTTTGAACTTTCTTCATTCCAGTGATGTGCGGAATGTGCTTCTGTCTGATACGGTTTGTTTGAAATACATTTTTGAAATCCGCTCTTTCATTTGAAATAGCCCTGCATAACGGCCATGTTTTCACTTTGCCCTTCAGTTCTGTTTTGGACTCACATCTGTAAAGACCTCTTATAGTGATTGCCAAGTATACAGGGGGTGGCTACCACCTAACCTTTTTGCCGTGTTTGTTCTGCTTATTTCACACCCCTGTCAGAAGTTGTCCAACTTTAAACTAGTTACTTGTTGTTATCACTATTTTCTCAATCTAGGCATTTTAAAAATTGTCTGAAAGGTTCAGCCACAATCAAGTGATCTCTCGGTCTGTGACGCTGGCACGATAGTGCGGAAATAAACAAAGAAAGAAGGTAAGTATATGTAGGAAATGAATGAATTAATCGCGTCAGTGTTGATTTGTGTTACGGCTTTTCTAGCGAGCCTGGTAATGAAAGAAGGGAGAGTCGCTGAACATTTTCTCCACTCCTTTGTGTATGTCATGAAAGCCTTGTGCTCCTCCCTACATTTCCCTTGGGTTTTGATGGAATGCGTAGTGATCAGCTCTGTAAAATCATCCATTTAGCTTCACCTAAACAGACTTTATTGTTACGGCGCCTTTTCGGAGTGAGGATTAAACTAGAAACCTATAGTCCGACAGCCCAGTCACTAGATCACAACTTCATAAGCCTTTTGTCTGCTGTAATAACCATCAGTGTGATTTGGCACAGGACGATTCTCTGACTTATTATTGGCAGTGTGTGCTTAACAGCTAATAGGGCAAGCATTTAAATTAGCCTTCCATGGCATGAGTTTAATTATACTTATTAATACCATTTGAATCTGGGTGTGATAAAAATCAAATGAAAAATGATAAAACGTAAATGTCAGTGACTAAAGGGGGAGAAACCCTCATGAGGCTGTACAGAGCTTCAATTTTAAAATGAAGATGAAGAGCGAGTGATGTGTTGAACTGTTAGACGTGACCTTTTAGTCTCATAAGTGAGGACATTTTATGCTAAATAAAAAAATATGTATTTTCTGAACCTCTTTTATGTGATAAAAAGCCATGGACAGCATCAGACACGTGGCAGGAAATGACATTATTCAAACCCCTTCACTTTCTGCACAGTTTAAGTTCACATGGACAAATGTGCCATTTTTACCCATCAGTCCATCCTCAATAACCTGTGGGATATGGCCGGCCTTTCATCCCGGCCGATACCCCCAGGCCGCCAGATGGAGCCCTCCCTGCAGCATGGAGGTGCACCGAATGCCAGCAGGGAATTATGGACATTGGAGTTTTCATCCACAACCCTGCTGGATACCACAGGGGCCCCTAGAAGGCGCTGCAGGGAGGAGCAGCGAGACTTTCTCATACAACCCGGAAGTGCGTCATAATGACATGAACAAAAAGACCGGCATACTTCTGGGATGAAAAGAAGACTTTTGGATCTGACCCAGAAGTGCTAAGAAGTCACATGGACAGGGGTTCAGGAGCACTTCTGGGTCACGGACTATATAAAGGACTGTGGGAGATCCCAGAGTTGAGCTGAGCTGGGTGGAAGGGTGGCAACACATCTGGGAGAGTGGAGGATTGATTAGTAGAACACTCTAGACAAGAACAGGCCACTCAGCCCAACAAAGCTCGCCAGTACTATCCACTTATTTCTTCTAAGAAAACATCAAGTCGAGTTTTGAAAGACCCTAACGTCTTACTGTCTACCACACTACTTGGTAGCTTATTCCAAGTTTCTATCATTCTTTGTGTAAAGAAAAACTTCCTAATGTTTGTGCGAAATTTACCCTTAACAAGTTTCCAACTGTGTCCCCGTGTTCTTGATGAACTCATTTTAAAATAACAGTCTCGATCCACTGCACTAATTCCCTTCATAATTTTAAACACTTCAATCATGTCACCTCTTAATCTTCTTTTGCTTAAACTGTAAAGGCTCAGCTCTTTTAATCTTTCCTCATAATTCAACCCCTGAAGCCCTGGAATCAGCCTAGTCGCTCTTCTCTGGACCTTTTCTAGCACTGCTATGTCCTCTTTGTAGCCTGGAGACCAAAACTGCACACAGTACTCCAGATGAGGCCTCACCAGTGCATTATAAAGGTTCAGCATAACCTCCTTGGACTTGTACTCCACACATCAAGGCGCTATATATCCTAACATTCTGTTAGCCTTCTTAATGGCTTCTGAACACTGTCGGGAAGTTGATAGCTTAGAGTCCACTATGACTCCTAAATCCTTCTCATAAGGTGTACTCTCGATTTTCCGACCGCCCATTGTGTATTCAAACCTAACATTTTTACTTCCAATGTGCAATACTTTACATTTACTGATATTAAATTTCATCTGCCACAAATCTGCCCAAGCCTGTATGCTATCCAGGTCCTTCTGTAATGATATAACGGATTCCAAATTATCTGCTAATCCACCTATCTTGGTATCATCTGCAAACTTAACCAGCTTGTTACTTATATTAATATCTAAATCATTTATATATATTAAAAATAGCAGCGGCCCTAGCACCCTGTGGAACATCACTCTTAACATCAGCCAGTTCTGATGAGGTTCCTCGCACCATCACCCTCTCCTTCCTGTGTCTCAGCCAATTCTGCACCCATCTACAAACATCACCCTGAACTCCCACCTCTTTTAATTATTGTGGATTAATTATTGATTGTTTATTGTTTATCAGTATTGTGGAGTGGAGGGTGCTTTTTGCACTGTATAGATCAAATAAATATCATATTTGGACTTTTACCTGGGGTCTGGCGTGGTGTCCGAGGGTTCAAGGGAGCGAGAGCACCCCCTATCTGTCACAAACCCATAATGACAAAGTGAACACCATCCATCCATCCATTCATTATCCAACCCGCTATATCCCAATCTACAGGGTCACGAGGGGTCTGCTGGAGACCAATCCCAGCCAACACAGGGCGCAAGGCCAAAGTGAACACATGTTTTCAAAAAGGTATGCAAATCTATTATTAATCAAAAGCAGACATCTCTCATTCATAAACGCTTTCAGACCCTTACTTTGTTATTTTGTAGAAGCCCTTTGGGCAGCAGCTCCAGCTTAGAGTCTTCTTGGGTAAGTCTCTACAAGCTTTGCAGAACTGGATTTGGGCAGATCATCCTGGCCAATCCTCTCACGCTCCATTAGATTGGATGGGAAGCGTCTGTAAACTGCCATCTTCAGGTCTCTCCACAGATGATCTATGGGATTGAAGTCTGGGCTTTTTCCTGGGCCACTCATAGATTTGTCCCAAAGCTACTCCAGCATTGTCTTGGCTGTATGCTTTAGGTCATCGATTGCCCCATTTCTGAGGTCTTTTGCACTCTACAGCAGGTTTCCTTTAAGGACCACTGTGTATTTAGCTGCTTTCTTCCTTCCCTAAGTTCTGATTTCGAGGAGGAGCACCCTCATAGCATGATGCTGCCACCTCCATGCTTCATTGTAAGGATGGTACTAGGCAAGTGATGAGCAGTGCCAGGTCTGTGCCATTCATAGTGCTTGGAGTTCTATCCAAAGAGTTCAATTTTTGTCTCATGAGATGAGAGCCTTTTTTTTCCTCATACTTCTTTCAACTGTCATATGCCTTTTACTAAAGAGTGGCTTCCTTCTGGCCACTCTACCTTAAGCACCTTGGAGTTCTGTTGAGATGGCTGTCCTTTCCACAGGTTCTCCCATCTCAGCAGAGGACTTATGAAGCTCTTTTAGGATGACCATTTGGTCTTTGGTCACCTCCTTGCCTGGTTACTCAGTTTGGCCAGATAGACAACTCTAGGAAGAGTCCTGCTGGCTACAAAATTCTTCACTGTTCACAATGTGCCACTCTGCTCCTGGAAGCACTCAAAGCGTTGGAACCGATTCTCCACACTTGCTGTGATCTGTGCCTCACCAAAATTTTGACCATGCAGGTCTACTGAGATTTCCTCGGATTTCATGGCTTGGCTTTCGTCCTGATATACAGTGTGAATTGTGGGACCTTCTATACACAGGAACACACGTGTGATTTTAGTTCACGATCTCCAATCAATTCACTTTGCCCCAGCTGGACTCCAGCCAAGTTCTAGAAACATCTCAAGGAGAATCAAAGCAAACAGGCAGTGCCTGTCCACAAGTTGGGAGTGCCGCAGCAAAGGGTCCGAATAATTATAGAAATCCGAGAATTCAATTTTTGATTTTTAATAAGTTTGCAGACTATCTGAGAACAGGTTTTCACTTTGTTATTATGGGCTGTTGAGTTTAGATTGATGTGCAAAAAATGAAGTTGTGTCCATTTAAAATTCAATCTGCAATATAATAAAAGTGTGCAGAAAGTGATCACACTGGGCCAGTTTAGAGTCGCCAGTCCTCTGAGCCTTTACCATCTTCGGCAGGTCAGAGAGTTGTCACACATGTGCGAGTAGGAGGCAGCTAAAGGGGCCTGAGTAATAAAACATCCGACCAAGGGGCGGCAGAATGCGCTGACTGTCTTTCGCAGTTCCCTACAGACCTTTCCTGGGAAATCCTGCAAGGTTCTGGCGCCTAGGGAATCCAATCGGGAGCCCGGGATTCCCAGATGTTTCCCATTCCCGCATTCCCGGGAATGAAACTGCTGGAATTCCTGGCTGAATGGGAACGGCCAAGCTCACATATATAGCGTGTAAAAGTGTAAAAATCGATCAAGAAATAACAGAGTTATCATTGAAAATAATTAAGTGGCATGGTTTTTTTGGCCCACGGTGTAGTGTGTTGCTCATTAATTCAGTCAACAACAGACCAGCAGCAGTCAGTGTCCCGGCTCCCACTAAGACTGAGCACAGTGGAATGGGAGGTGTCTGCACTCTGCAGCTCACGAATGCCGGGATGGGGCAGAGTTCATTGACGTCTGTTCTGTTGACAGCTTTGAACAGCAACTTGAAATTGCAATGTGCCAGTCTGTTGCATCCGCATTATCTGTGCCAAGAAACTTGATGACAAGAAACTGGTGACATCAGTAAAAGCTGAACTGGCGGTGTTTCAGAGCAACGGCAAGCGCGGGCGTTGTTTAGAACAAGTGTATCAGTATTTGATGACTGTGCCGCCTACTTCAGTGGAGGCAGAGCATGCTTTCTCAGCGGCTGGCGTACTCTGCATGAAGGTGCGCTCTCCCCTGATGACCGCACGCTTGACACGTTGTGCTTTCTACACTCTTATTACCGCAACTAACTAGATACATGTACTTATATGACAGCATGAACTGCTTGTACCGTCTTTTTCCGAAATTAAGACATCCCCCGAAAATAAGCCCTATCGAGATTTTCGGAACTTTTTGTAATATAAGCCCTCCCCCAAAAATAAGCCCTAGTTAAAATAATGTGAAAAAAAGAATTCGTTAAAAAATGCTGTTGATTTATTAAGTATGTTTAGCTTCCCTAATACTCGTATTTCAGAGAAATGTTTGAAATAAAATATTCCGAGAAATTCATTGTTTACCTCTACGGTTCGTTTCAAATTAATTCTTGGAATTTATCTTAAAAATACAACATAAGGCAGCATGAATACATAAATATTGTGTCCGCTCTGCTCTGCTGTGTTGTACTGCGTCGCGCGTATCGCAGAGTATGGTCGAATGAGGTGGGGAGGGGGTGGAGGGGGGCATGCATATGCGGAATGCGACGGAACGCGTCGTTGGCGCACACTATAAATAATTGTTCGTTAAGGCAGCAGTCTACATTGAGCGACAGTGCAGATACAGTGTTTGTTCATTTCAGTCTTGTAAGTCTGATTATTTCCTCATACGTAATTTTATTTTTTATAAAGTGAATAATTTTTAACCGCAGTTAAAATGAGTACAAAACGAAAGAGCTATTCCGTCGAGTACAAAAAGGGAATTGTGGAAGACTCCAGGGGTGTAAATCTTGATTTATGACGATGTTCCAGAAGAAGATGACATGACTGTAATTGAATCAATTTTAATTTCTGTATTCTGTGTAAAATAAATAAATATTAAATAAAAATATATAAATATACTTTTATTTTTGTCCTCCCCCGAAAATAAGCCCTAGTGCGTATTTTGGACCAAAAAAGAAAGTAAGACAGTGTCTTATTTTCGGAAAAAGACGGTAGTTAAGGTTAGTCTTTTATTGGTGCCAACATATTGCAGTAGTTTTATTAAAAATAAGTGTCGCTTGTTCTAAAACCATTGACATGTGAGATGCCCGTGCACTGTGTCATTCCCAGGAGCCTGGGATTCCTGGTAATGACATGTGGGATTCCTGAATTCCCGTGAATGGATAAACCCGTCCGGGAATGGATTCCCTACTGGCACCTCAGAAGACATCACTTCCGGTGTCGGGCCCTTTGCTGACGTCACTTCTGGACCAGAAGACACCACTTCTGGTGACGGCTCCTTTGCTGACATCACTTCCAGACCAGAAGACACCACTTCCGGTGACGACTCCTTTGCTGATGTCAATTCCAGACCAGAAGACACCACTTCCGGTGACAGGCCCTTTGCTGACATCACTACCGGGCCAGACAACATCACTTCTGGTGATGGCCCCTTTGCTGATGTCACTTCCAGACCAGAAGACACCACTTGCTCCATTGTTCCCAACCCAACCCCCCCATGTTCCATGCAGGTTTGGTGAATTGGCGATCCCTAGTGTGTGCTTGCTTTGTGAGTGTGTTCATCCAGGGCCGTCTTAACATATGGGCAGAATGGGCACTGGCCGGGGGCATAGGGGCCCACAATGTTTCTGTTTTGCTATCAAATCAGGGGTCCCAGCACAGGAGGGGCCTATGATGCTGTTAAGATGGCCCTGTGGTCACCCTGTGATAAACTGGCACCCCATCACAGGGTTTCTTCTTGCCTTGCACGCTATGCTAGCTGGTTTAGGCCCCCCCGGCAAAGTGTTCAGGACTAAGCGGGTTAGGTAATGACTGACGGACCTCTGGTTGTGACTCCTAAGAACTGATGACGTAATGTCATAGAGAGAGAGAAACAAAGGTTTGATGAACGTTTTCAGTTATTCACTCTAGGTAGCTGTCACTGTAATCCTAATATCCTTTTTATTTTTGATTTTTTTGGTCCTTTTTTTCCATTCTCAAAGTTTTTTTTTTTCTTCAGATTTTTAAGCCCTCTTTTTCCATTCTCAGAGCTGATGTACGGACACGCTCATTGCCGCTCAGCTTGTGTGTGAATTTTCCTTCTATCAGTTCTCAGGCACACGGGGATGGCGGGAGTCCTATTTACTCACAGAGCTTCACTTTCAACGTGGGAAACACACTGAAAGTAAACAGCCAGGCCATCCTTCACCCCGTCCTATCTTGGGGTTGTAACTCAGGCCCCGCTCTCAGGGCTGCAGAGGGAAATAAATTACCGCTCACTTAGAACCAGGCTGTTCCCTAATTACGTTTAAGAAACTTGAGTAAACAAGAGTTTTTTTTAGATATATATATATACATGTATAGTGTAAAAAGACCAGGAGGGGGTTAGGGGTTTTGTCCTCTGAAGGTTGTTTACCCAAGGCTTTTTATGGGGGGGCCCCCCTGCAGAGTGCTTCCTCTATAATGGCGTTAAATTTAACATGACTGGTGACAAAACCCAACAGGCACTGAGTCCGAGAGGCCAAAGGTCCTCATAACTCCACAGTGCCTAATGGGATAAAACGGGGAAAGGCTTCTATCTGCTTTTGTCATTGAGGGAATTTTGCACTTCAGGTGTTGACTTTTTACACACGATACGGTGCCCTCCAAAATGCTTGGGCTCAGAGACTCATTTCTGCCTTAATTTACCCCTCAGCTTCACAGTTTCAAATGACAAATCAAACAATTCAGACATAATTAAAGCGCACATTGAAGACTTTCATTTATTGGGATTTTCATACCACACTTTTTCTGCATGGTCGGGGGGATGATTGTTGATGTTTTCTGAATAACTTCCAGCAACCCCGACCTGGATAAAAGGGGGCTGGATAATGAGTCATGTCATTGTTCTAACCTGCTCAACTCTTTCAGGGCCGATGTCGACTTTTGTCAAAAAAAGGAGTCAACGATGGTTATCAACTGTAAACTGTTATGTTTTAGTTGAACTCCCGTTGCTAGAAAGAAAGTTAGATTCATTGGTTTGACTGAGATCTCCTGCGCTCACATGAGTAGCAAGGTGCACACAATGGCAAAAATGGCACTGACATCTAGAGAAAGATGTGTAAAGCAAAATACTCCGTGGGCAACGTTTTGCCTGTTATCTCTGAACTGGACTATGACTTGTCGGACTCAGATTTTGATACAAGTGATTGAAAACGAATGTGAGGTTCCAGCTTCAGCCGATTGGTCCCCAGCTAATCGTTGTACCTGGCAGTGTTCGCCAGGGAGGACTGCCACGAGGTAGAAACCAGATTGCAATGCACTGTGACCGTGTCCCAGCCACGCAAAGACAGACATTCTTAGCAAACTGGCAGCCACGGCATGAAGCAACAGACATTTTATGTTGATTTTTGTGTGAAACCATTGCTTTTCAGAAACTATGTTATTTTAGGAAAAAATATTCAACCCTAAAGAGTTAATCCAGACCAGGCTGTCATGGAGGGGCGGAGCCTATCCCGGCTAGCATAGTAGGAACAAACCCTGGACGGGGCGCCAGTCTACCACAGGACAAACACACAAACATCATAGGCACACCAGGGCCAATTTGGCATTGCCAATCCACCTAACCTGTATGTCTTTGGATGCAAAACACAGGGGGAACATGCAAAATACATTCAAGGACGACCTTACTGTGAGGCAGCAGCACTATAATCTATTGTTGGAATGGAGCTGGACAGTTTAACATCTGTGGCAGAGCGAAGGGCGCTCAGCAGGCTCCTATCAATTATGGAGAATCCACTGCATCCACTAAATAGTATCATCTCCAGACAGAAGAGCAGCTTCAGCGACAGACTGCTGTCACTGTCCTGCTCCACTGACAGATTGAGGAGATCGTTCCTCCCCCAAACTATGCGACTCTTTAATTCCACTCGGGGGGGGTAAACGTTAACATTTAACATTATACAAAGTTATTGTCTGTTTTTCACCTGCATTATTATCATTCTTTAATTTAATATTATTTATTGTATCAGTATGCTGCTGCTGAAGAATGTGAATTTCCCATTGGGATTAATAAAGTATCTATCTATCTATCTATCTATCTATCTATCTATCTATCTATCTATCTATCTATCTATCTATCTATCTATCTATCTATCTATCTATCTATCTATCTATCTATCTATCTATCTATCTATCTATCTATCTATCTATCTATCTATCTATCTATCTATCTATCTATCTATCTATCTATCTATCTATCTACAACTGCACCACTATGGACAGTGTAGTTTATATTAGGTAACACTTATTTATGTTGTTACTGGGGGCCATGAGCTTAAGGCAGGGTTCCACATCATGTGATAGCAAACTCGAGCTTCTTCACTAAACTGAATAAAATGTCCGCCACATGTGAGGCATTTGTAATGGCCACAAAGTACACTGGTCTGCATCTAAATCCTCCCGCACAAGAAAAATAGAAACACTTTATCGATTTAGGCCTGTTGAATCCATTTCTAGAGTTGGACTTTCTCTACCACAAATCATTTCCTTGTGATATCAGATTCAGTGAAAAATGCCATTTTGAAAAATGTTATGTTTGTTTAATGGCATATGAAGAACTGAAAAATGGCAGTCTTCCTCACCCTTAACTTTCAGTCTTCCTCTCTGTCCAGATGCTCTGTATAATTGTGTGTGTGTGTTATATCACAAATTATGTTATTTGTTAGGCTTTTCTTTTAATATGGGTTTTAATTTATTTTAATATTAGTATTTTACTTTGGTTTATTGCCTTTTCTTGTATTTAATACCTTTGTATATCCTGTATGAATCTGTTTTAGTGTTCTATTCAGGAAACATTTGTATCTAATGAGACTCTGTGAAGTGCCTTGAACATGGGAAATGCACTATATAAATAGATGTATTATTATTATTATCATTATTATTATTATTATTTTTACTAGTTGATTACCCAGTGGGACGGCACGGTGGTGCAGTGGGTAGTGCTGCTGCCTCGCAGTTAGGAGACCTGGGGACTTGGGTTCGCTTCCCGGGTCCTCCCTGCGTGGAGTTTGCATGTTCTCCCCGTGTCTGCGTGGGTTTCCTCCCACAGTCCAAAGACATGCTGGTTAGGTGGATTGGCAGTTCTAAATTGGCCCTAGTGTGTGCTTGGTGTGTGGATGTGTTTGTGTGTATCCTGCGGTGGGTTGGCACCCTGCCTGGGATTGGTTCCTGCCTTGTGCCCTGTGTTGGCTGGGATTGGCTCCAGCAGACCCCTGTGACCCTGTGTTCAGATTCAGCGGGTTGGAAAATGGATGGATGGATTACCCAGTGGCTTCACTCACTGAGTGCAAGGGAAAAAAATAAAATGTAGTTTATAAGTTATTAAACAGTAAAACTTTAACATTTAAGAAGTAAAGATATATTGAGCACTACTGAAGTGGTTTGGGGTAAACTACATTTTAAAGGCGCTATAACACAACAGGTAAGTAGTACTAACAGTAGCTAAAATGTATTTAGATTATCTCTCGGTCGTAGATCCCTTGTGAAAGGCGCTACACGACCGCTGTGGTATAGAAATTACATTTTCTATGTGATCGACTAAATTTCTGCCTGACAACCTTGCACTACGTGCCTGTGATTTACTTGTTAAAATAATTAATCACAAAAGCAACCTCGAATGTTGTGGGGTTTTAGTGACCCAAACTCACCTTAAGGGAAAGTAAGTAGTCATGCAGGGCAATTTACAAACCGAGTCCTGCTTCAATGGTGCCGATTACACTCATTCGCAAAGATTTCCACTCTCCCAGGAGCCGACGGGGCACTTGAAGTGTCACAAACAGTGCGAGAAGAGAGGACGCTGCCCGAAACTGTGAAGCTCTCGACCCTGCGGAGCAGCCCGACATTCCGCGCCTCCCAGCGTCCACTTTGTTTTCACGCACATTGTTTACAGCTCGTCGCAGTTAAAAAGTAGAAAGATGCAAAGCTGTTTTCCTCAC
This sequence comes from Erpetoichthys calabaricus, assembly GCF_900747795.2. Taxonomy (NCBI): domain Eukaryota; kingdom Metazoa; phylum Chordata; class Cladistia; order Polypteriformes; family Polypteridae; genus Erpetoichthys; species Erpetoichthys calabaricus. The sequence continues at coordinate 85,335,224 of NC_041410.2, read as the reverse complement.
CTCTTCTACTATCAAGTAGTGTCAACTAAAAAAAAGTTACAATGTGGCAGTTTCTGCAACAGTCACGTGAACGAATAAATAAAACTTCTCTGTCAGAACGCGCCTGGCGGCGGACAGCTCAGCGCTGTAGTCCAGAGAGGAGGTCTGGGAGAGGACGACGTAGGGTGTACTTTTATGGGATAGATCGGTGTGTTTGTGTTTATTTCTTTTCAATATCAGTAAAATAACTCACACAAATAATAACAATTTGTAAAGACGATATAAAAATGGAGTCCGCAAATGAAGTGATTAGTTCCTGTATTATAATATGTTCTGTGGTCATACGTAATTTCCGTTTGATACGTAATTTCCATATCGCGTGGTCATACGTAATTTCCGTTTCAAACGCGAAAATAATTTTATATATACAGAGGTGTGAAAAACTATTTGCCCCCTTCCTGATTTCTTATTCTTTTGCATGCTTGTCACACAAAATGTTTCTGATCATCAAACACATTTAACCATTAGTCAAATATAACACAAGTAAACACAAAATGCAGTTTGTAAATGGTGGTTTTTATTATTTAGGGAGAAAAAAAAATCCAAACCTACATGGCCCTGTGTGAAAAAGTAATTGCCCCCTGAACCTAATAACTGGTTGGGCCACCCTTAGCAGCAATAACTGCAATCAAGCGTTTGCGATAACTTGCAATGAGTCTTTTACAGCGCTCTGGAGGAATTTTGGCCCACTCATCTTTGCAAAATTGTTGTAATTCAGCTTTATTTGAGGGTTTTCTAGCATGAACCGCCTTTTTAAGGTCATGCCATAGCATCTCAATTGGATTCAGGTCAGGACTTTGACTAGGCCACTCCAAAGTCTTCATTTTGGTTTTTCTTCAGCCATTCAGAGGTGGATTTGCTGGTGTGTTTTGGGTCATTGTCCTGTTGCAGCACCCAAGATCGCTTCAGCTTGAGTTGACAAACAGATGGCCGGACATTCTCCTTCAGGATTTTTTGGTAGACAGTAGAATTCATGGTTCCATCTATCACAGCAAGCCTTTCAGGTCCTGAAGCAGCAAAACAACCCCAGACCATCACACTACCACCACCATATTTTACTGTTGGAATGATGTTCTTTTTCTGAAATGCTGTGTTCCTTTTACGCCAGATGTAACGGGACATTTGCCTTCCAAAAAGTTCAACTTTTGACTCATCAGTCCACAAGGTATTTTCCCAAAAGTCTTGGCAATCATTGAGATGTTTCTTAGCAAAATTGAGACGAGCCCTAATGTTCTTTTTGCTTAACAGTGGTTTGCATCTTGGAAATCTGCTATGCCGGCCGTTTTTGCCCAGTCTCTTTCTTATGGTGGAGTCGTGAACACTGACCTTAATTGAGGCAAGTGAGGCCTGCAGTTCTTTAGACGTTGTCCTGGGGTCTTTTGTGACCTCTTGGATGAGTCGTCTCTGCGCTCTTGGGGTAATTTTGGTCGGCCGGCCACTCCTGGGAAGGTTCACCACTGTTCCATGTTTTTGCCATTTGTGGATAATGGCTCTCACTGTGGTTCGCTGGAGTCCCAAAGCTTTAGAAATGGCTTTATAACCTTTACCAGACTGATAGATCTCAATTACTTCTGTTCTCATTTGTTCCTGAATTTCTTTGGATCTTGGCATGATGTCTAGCTTTTGAGGTGCTTTTGGTCTACTTCTCTGTGTCAGGCAGCTCCTATTTAAGTGATTTCTTGATTGAAACAGGTGTGGCAGTAATCAGGCCTGGGGGTGGCTACGGAAATTGAACTCAGGTGTGATACACCACAGTTAGGTTATATTTTAACAAGGGGGCAATTACTTTTTCACACAGGGCCATGTAGGTTTGGATTTTTTTTCTTCCTAAATAATAAAAACCATCATTTAAAAACTGCATTTTGTGTTTACTTGTGTTATATTTGACTAATGGTTAAATGTGTTTGATGATCAGAAACATTTTGTGTGACAAACATGCAAAAGAATAAGAAATCAGGAAGGGGGCAAATAGTTTTTCACACCACTGTATACTGTAGATTAACGTTAGTTGAGGTGTAGATAACCACTTATCTACTATTTCGCACACATGTTCTGCTCTCTTTCCGTATTTTTTTTCTTCTTCTTACTATTCCTTCAAAATAGACAGGAATTTATATTTAAAAGGTTAGAAAGATGTCCATTTGTTGTTTAAATGGTTTTAACAGGAATATACAGGGTTGGGTGACCCATGCAGTGTCTTGTCCTGGTAATCAATGACTAAATGGTAAAAAGAACTCACAATCTTTCTTTACTGGGAAAAAAAAAATTTGTGCCACAACACTCCTGGGAATACAAAGGCAGAAAACTATGAGGAACTCGTTGAGGAGCTTCTCTCTTCCCACTCAGCACTTAGTTACAACATAACATATTTTTAAAAATCCATTTCGTATGCGCTCATTTGGATTTTTTTTCCCCAAGAACATGGGGGTGGTCTCTGATGAACGAGAGGGCATCGCTCAAATGGAGAGACCTTATAGTGGAAAGTGGAGTGAGTCTAGGTTAGCAGACATTCCACCGTTCGACATCTTCTGAGGATTAGAGAATTAAAAACCTGCCAAGTGACTTCTTTTGCATTGAACAATCGTATTTAAAACAACTACTTAATTTGTCTAAATAATTCATCTTAAAAATATGTTTTTCTCTAAAATAGTGTTTTCTTTTCATTTTAAACCTATGCCTCCCACAAACTGGATATGATAGTGCAATTCTGTTGCCAGATTTGGATTTAGCACCCTCAGAGCCATAAAGAAGACCTAAAATGTTTGATGAGAACACAAAGACCAGTGGTATCAAATACAGGAATAAGTAGGGCCGGTCTTAAATGTACATCGCAGATCATTACTATATAATAATTCAGTAAATTCAGTTGATCCACTTGTAAACCATAGAGGGACTCTTTATGTTTCAGGATTAAGGGGAGCATAGATGATAGAACTTAATTTATTTGTCCCCAGGGTGGAAATCTGATTTTTTACTGAATCTCTTTAAATAAATACAAAATCTTACATATAAATGTCTACGCGTGGAAGTGTGTGTGTGTGTCTGTCCGGCCTGGAAGTGAGAGGTGGAGTCGGGGTAAGGCCTCCACCTCTGAAGAAACAGAAAACTCGCTTAGCCGCTAATAACACAAGCAGAGCCAGCACGTCAGCAAAACGAAACTTCCGAAGAAAGACAAAGTCGCTAAGCCGCTAACAACGGCAAAACTTTTCCTCCCGCTGCTAATGCACAAGCGATTCGAGCACGTCGGCAAAACGAATCCTCCTCGGAGAGAGACGTCCAGAGTAGTTCCTTTCAATTACCTGACATCTCTACATTTCAATTTTTTTTCTGACGATTTCAATAGTTTCTAGGACCCTGGGCTTTTTACAGCATGGGCTTACATAGATAGATAGATAGATAGATAGATAGATAGATAGATAGATAGATAGATAGATAGATAGATAGATAGATAGATAGATAGATAGATAGATAGATAGATAGATAGATAGATACTTTATTAATCCCAAGGGGAAATTCACATACTCCAGCAGCAGCATACTGATTCAAAAACAATATTAAATTAAAGAGTAATAAGAATGCAGGTAAAAAAAGACAATAACTTTGAATAATGTTAATGTTTACCCCCCGGGTGGAATTGAAGAGTCGCATAGTGTGGGGGAGGAATGATCTCCTCAGTCTGTCAGTGGAGCAGGACAGTGACAGCAGTCTGTCGCTGAAGCTGCTCCTCTGTCTGGAGATGATCCTGTTTAGTGGATGCAGTGGATTCTCCATGATTGATAGGAGCCTTCTCAGCACCCGTCGCTCTGCCACAGATGTCAAACTGTCCAGCTCCATGCCAACAATAGAGCCTGCCTTCCTCACCAGTTTGTCCAGGCGTGAGGTGTCCTTCTTCTTAATGCTGTTTCCCCAGCACACCACGGCGTAGAAGAGGGCACTCGCCACAACCATCTGATAGAACATCTGCAGCAGCTTATTGCAGATGTTGAAGGACGCCAGTCTTCTAAGGAAGTATAGTCGGCTCTGTCCTCTCTTGCACAGAGAATCAGTATTGGCAGTCCAGTCCAATTTATCATCCACATATATGTATACTCTCCAGTGACCTGAGATGAAAATTGGACTCCTTTGGTACTGTGTATCTCCGGAAAATCCGTGGGTACCACTGCTTTGACTTTGTGTTGCTCATGGAGTCCTGAATGAGGCACATTACCTGCATTGTGAGGGAGCGTCAGTTACGGCACTACGGCCATGTGGCGCGATTCCCAGAGGGTGATCCAGCTTGTAAGATCCTCATTGTTGGGGACCCGAGTGGCTGGACCAGGCCAAGGGGTCGCCCACGTAACACCTGGCTGCGGCAGATAGAGGGTCATTTCTGGAGGGTGGGACCGGACCGTGTGTCTGCCTGGTGGGGTTGCAAAGCAGGATCCAGAGTTGTTTCATCATGTAGTGGGTGCAGCAACACACTGTACCAGTGCATGCTCCCCAATTTGACTTGACATGTTAATAATAATAATAATTCATGACATTTATATAGCGCTTCTCTCAGTACTCAAAGTGTTATCCACACAGGGAGGAACCGGGAAGCGAACCCACAATCTTCCACAGTCTCCTTACTGCAAAGCAGCAGCACTACCACTGTGCCACCTGTGAGGACTGGCATTGCATACCAGTTCCTCAATGCTTAGGGTGTTACTTAAACTGGCAGAGAAGGGTCTCGAGACAGTGCTGGATGAAGTACTTGCTTTTTGATGGAGCATTTACTGGTAGTCAGAATTGAACCAACATTGTGGCACCAGTCTGCTGCAGGGCACTTTCACATCTGTACACTCTCTAGATCACTAAGTGCCAATTTAGAAATGCCAAGCCACTATATACAGTATGTTAAATAACTCTGTGGCATGTAGAAGAAAACTGGAGAACTCACACAATAGTTGATAGTGACGTGTCGGGGATCAAATCCAGTTTCCTGGAGCTGTGAGGCAATCAGTTCATTTTATTATCTTTATCAGTCCTATCAATGTGTTCAGTCCGCCACATTTTCTGTCCTAATAAATAGTGTTACCAATATGGTTCACAAATACCAACCCAAGTGCTTCAGAAGTCGACATTAGCTCGAGCACCGTTTCAGTCACTCTCTTAAAACACTGAGACAGCAGGCCAGAGTGTCAAAAGTGACAGTGCAGCCCATGCAAAAATCCCACTTGTGTGTTTGATGGGGGAGGTGGGTTTGAGATACAAGAACGTGCCCACAAGAGACACCTATGTTGGCAAACATGAGCTGACGTAACACATCTTCAAACGGGAGGAGAAACAAAGGCAGCTGCTTCTATTATGGGATGATAATCTGTTTACTAAAAATAGGCTGTGGATAAGACGGGATGGTTAAGGAAGAATGGAGATAAGGAGAGGAAAAGAGAGCAAGGGAGTAAAACAAAAAACGCTTGTTCTCCATTTAGATACAGGGTGTGAAAAACAGATCCGCAGTCCTGTGCGAATACTTAAAGTTGTTATTTTATACGCTTTGATGTTCAAACAACCAGACCCTGACACGGCCATAAATTACTTACTTCACAACTCATGGATCTGTGCTCACCTGCTATGTCTTATCTGTGAAGTTTGCTTATTCTCCCAGTGGGATGTGAAGATGATGTGGTGTAAGACTGCTGGACGCGTTTTATAGTGGAAGTCACTGGATGTCAGAAGTGGCCTAGCCAAACAGTACTTGTTATTAGCTGTGCCGGGTTAGGTTATTTTGTAGCCTAGGCCAAGTTTGTTATGATTGTTCGGTAGCTAACCCGTGCGGCACTGGGTTTTTTCCCCCCCTGTGCCCTAATTCACCTTAATGATGGCTCTGGCCCTGGTTATTAGGGTGCATAGCCCCCACTTTTTTCCATTGTTTCATTTGAAGTTGGAAGGCGTAACTGATACGACATTCTTATAGCAGCTGCAAAAGTGGGAGAGTCACTTCAATGGTGGGAGCTATCTGATTGCATTTTGTTACAGGGCTCTCCGTAATGTTTGGGACAAGGACACATTTTTCCTTGATTTAGCCGTCTGCTCCACGATTTAAAATTATAAATCAAGCAATTCAGACGTGATTAAAGTGCACACTCTAGACCAGTGGTTCTCAAACTTGGGCCTGGGGACCCACTGTGGCTGCAGGTTTTTGTTCCAACCAACTTTAATTTTTCATTGGCCTCTTAGCCTAATTAAGTGAGTCATATATTTATATTTCACAATTTCTGTGTTTTGGAGTCAATGTAGAAATTGCAAATTAAGTTTGTTAGATTTTTATTAAAATATAATAAGCAGTCTGCAGTGGGCTGGCACCCTGCCCGGGGTTTGTTTCCTGCCTTGCGCCCTGTGTTAGCTGGGATTGGCTCCAGCAGCCCCCCGTGACCCTGTAGTTAGGATATAGCGGGTTGGATAATGGATGGATGGTGTGGCACGTGGCTGAGGCTGGTACCCAGCCGGGACACCCAGAAGGACAGGAGGAGGGCTCACGCCTCCTCCAGACCATGAGGGGGCGACCACCAATGTTCCCTCTAAGGAGTAGCATAAAGTGAGCAAAAAACATTGTTTATGAGCGACATTTTGTTTAAGCCAAAAATTTCTGAGCACCAACTCTGATGGTTGGAGTGAGCGATCGTGCGATAAGTACAAGCGACGCCGTTGGAATGAGCGATCTTGCGGGAAGTTTGAGCGACGCTCTGAATTCATGTGAGCGATCGCTCACGCGCTCAGCTTAGAGGGAACATTGGCGACCACCCTAGTTGCTGTGAGGGCCAAGGGTACAGAGCTTTGAAGCTCAAACCTGGAGGGGCCCGTGGTCACCAATGCCCGGAGAGCCCTGAACCTCAGCACTTCCGCCACACCAGGAAGTGCTGGGGGGAAGAGGAGCAGGGACACCCGGAGTACTTCCGTGGATACAGCCGGCACTTCCGTCACACTGGGGCGTGTCGGTGGAAGATTACACACCTGGAGCACATCCGGGGGATAATAAAAGGGGCCGCCTCCCTTCATTCGGGGCTGGAGTCGGATGGAAGAGGACGAGGTCTGGGAGAGGAAAGAGGCGGCTTGAAGAGACGAGGCAGAGTGTGGGTTGGCCTGGACTGTTGGGGTGATTGGTGCTGCGGCACTGGGTTTGTGCACTTTAATAATTATAAATAAACGTGTGTTGGACTTTTAAACAATGTCCGTCTGTCTGTGTCCAGGCTGTTTCCCACAATGGATAATAAGCAGTTGTATGGGGAATACTGTATGTCGTTTTTTTTTTAAGTTGTTAACAGTATTTTCAACCTAACTTTCATTCTGCTTTTCAAGGTGTTCTGGTTATTTAATTGATTATTTACTGTTTAGCGAGTCTGACACTGAAGTCGTTGCAGCTTTCATCATCCTGGGTGTCTGCTATGCTGGTTGTTAATTGTCACTATTAGGGTTAAATGATGGGAGCAAACTACACAGGAAAAGGGGAAAATAACAGGAAAACAACAAGAGAGAATTAAGCATTTATAGCTTTAGAAAAAAATAAAACTATTTCTAAATGTCTTACAAATGTAAAAACCATACTGTTGTGTTTTTTCTGAATGCAGAATAAGAGAAGAGTAAAAAAGACCAGCTAATTAAATAAGATCAGTTGTTATCAGTTATTATCACCGATTGTGAATCTGGTTGGAACAAAAACTGGCAGCCACAGTGCGTCCCCAGGGCCGAGTTTGGGAACCACTGTGCTAGACTTTCATTTAAGGGGATTTGCTTACATTTCGGTCACACAACACTGTTTCTACACAGTCCCCCCCCCCCCCGCCATTTAAGGGAATGCGAAGTAGTATTTCAAAATTAACCTCTTCAAAAAACATCCAAAATGAAAAAACAGAGCAGGCCATTAAATTCCGGGACCACTAAAAATCCCTCAACAAACACTACCTCCAATATTTTTAGAGGTCAAGCAAAAGGTGGTAAATAATTCACAAATTAAAATAAAAAATAAAGTAACGGATCATCATGACTAAAACCTGAATTTGAAAAAGAAATAGTACAAATGTCCTCAGTCCTAACTTGTTTTATTTGCACCTAAATGCACAAAAGATATCTTTTAAGGGAATCCAAATGCTTGAATGCTGATTACAGTGCACTGTCATTTTATTTTATTTTATTTATTTATTTTTTTTACATTTTGTTAAATTTATTAAAATCAAATACTCATACACTCCATACAAGTAAGTCAAATTTTACAAAACTAGGTATGAGTCAAATCAACCCCAACCCATGAGAAAGAGAGCTAGGCCAACAGAATAAAACTTTAATAGTCGGAACAATAAATAAATAAATAAACAAATAGAATAAAAAAGAGAATCCGCTTTGTCAATTTTAATGCTTATTCTATAAAGTTATTGATTACAGTGCACCGCCATTTTAATTAGGGAGGGCCTGGTGGCTCACCATGTCATGTGACTTCCATATCACATGACTGTAAATGAGGAAAGTAATAACAGGCGAGGTTGCTACGGCAATACAGATACATTAAAAAAAATGGCAGCCACTCAACAAACACAACACTACGGAGCCCTGTAGGTGTCAGGAAGGAAAAATAATAATAATAATAATCCGTTTGAACGGATTACATTCTTAAAACTAATCTGTTTGAAAAAATTATGTAATCGCACAGATTATATTTATTTATTTCAGTAGTTATTTATTTTTCCTGGTATGTAGTTTAGTGAACTGGAATCAAAAGAATGTAGCCTGCTGATCGCTTCAGTCTAATCTACGCAGTTCAGTGCCATTATTGACTTGATTTGACAATGGACAGCAAGTTTTATTTTCATCTTGGACTCAGATATTTGGATAAACTTAACATTTTGTCTGTCAGACACAGTATTGTTATATTGTATCTATTTTTTTTTTCAACTCTTAAACGTCTCTTAAAGGACTACAGATTGTTTCGCTGTAAACACTTTGACGACATTGCAGTTCCTCTTCCGGTTCACTGAACTGTATGCCAGAAACAAAGGAACAAGAACTGGACTGCAAGGGGGAAAATACTAGTAATCATTTTGAATTAATAATTCAATCGAACAGAGTTTTTGTTTTGTTTTTGCCGTAGTACAGAAATTTCTATTTTTCCTACTTGACGTAATTTGTCTGAATGGATTATTTTTATTTTTCCTACTTGACACCTACAGGACTCCATAGAACACAGTTGAAAGAGTAAAGGTACATTTTATAAGTTTACATCTTGCCTGAAGAAGGGGCCTGAGTTGCCCCGAAAGCTTGCATATTGTAATCTTTTTAGTTAGCCAATAAAAGGTGTCATTTTGCTTGGCTTTTCTCTATAAGCACCCTGTAAAATACATTAAAAAGGACAGAATCAGAAGACAAAGCACAAATCGACCGCAGTTGTGAAATATCCAAAAGTGGGCATGTTACTTCATTTCCCCCACCAGCATTCCTCATGTTGTCCCTTTTTGATGATCTTAGCTTGAAAGTGGGAGATTTAGTTATCTGAATATCACTATAGAATATGATACAGCGATTGTGTAATTTTTTTATCTGCAGACATTACAAATCATCATGGCTGCAGTACTTCATTAGGAGTTTGCCCCAAAAATAGGAGATGATTGACTGGTAATTATATAGAATAAACTTGGCGTGTCACTTTTCTCTGCAAGCAAAAGTATCGATTATATGTTACAGGTGCTCAGAAAGAGTTTTATAAAAACAGAACAGATAGTTGGCTGAAGGGTCCTAGTCCTTTCTTGACTACTAAGAGTCACAGTGGGAAGGAGCTCCATCCTGCAGTGTGTTCTTGCAACGAGTGAGGCCTCCTTTCAGAAACCACGGGATATGTAGCTGGGCAGGAGGAGGATGTGTAGAGGCGGAGCTCAGTTGACCTTACTGGGTGTGTTCATGGCACTGTGGAGGGAAAAGCAAAGGATAAGATTAGCGTCAGGACCCCCTTTCAACCTGGGGTGGAAGTACATATTTCAGAAAAGCCCAGAGGATGATCCACTGACATGCACGCATGACACCTTTGACTTGAAGTCGACAGTTTTTATGATATTATCTAAGATTTAATTTGCCTTTTTAATTTCTTCTGTACATTGTTTAGTCGATGGTACAAAATGGAGGTGTCATATTACTCTTCAAGTGAGGTGTGGTACCTAAAACAACTATCACCTTTTGCCGATATTTTAATTGACTGCTCATTGTTATAATATAAGCTAAAGTCAGTAATACATTTCACTCCACCAACTCAGTAAATCGCTAATGGGGATGTCACCCCTATTGATGATTTTCACTCAGGAGTCGGAGATTTAATACACTAGGCATTGTTACAACACGTACTAAACTGAGCAGCAGTCTTGGAACCTCACATTCTACATCTGTGTGTTCTCCTTTGTAGTTTACAGCTAGCTGTCCTCATGTCCGCCCACATTACAAAAACATGCTGTTTGTTTAGTTGGTAACTGCCAAGGACGACCTACCCAACTACCCAGGGCTAGTTCTAGCCTTGAGACTCTAGTTTAGAGATAGCTTGTGACTTCTCATAATAACAAAATATATTAATAAATATGAATGAATAAATTTATAATCAAGGGCATAAATTAACAAATAAGAAATCAATCAAAATGGGGCACATAAAGATCTATCTATCTATCTATCTATCTATCTATCTATCTATCTATCTATCTATCTATCTATCTATCTATCTATCTATCTATCTATCTATCTATCTATCTATCTATCTATCTATCTATCTATCTATCTATCTATCTATCTATCTATCTACAGTGGGGCAAAAAAGTATTTAGTCAGCCACCAATTGTGCAAGTTCTCCCACTTAAAAAGATGAGAGAGGCCTGTAATTTTCATCATAGGTATACCTCAACTATGAGAGACAAAATGAGGAAAAAAAAATCCAGAAAATCACATTGTCTGATTTTTGAAGAATTTATTTGCAAATTATGGTAGGAAAAAAAGTATTTGGTCAATAACAAAAGTTCATCTCAGTACTTTGTTATATACCCTTTGTTGGCAATGACAGAGGTCAAACGTTTTCTGTAAGTCTTCACAAGGTTTTCACATACTGTTGCTGGTATTTTGGCCCATTCCTCCATGCAGATCTCCTCTAGAGCAGTGATGTTTTGGGGCTGTCGCTGGGCAACACGGACTTTCAACTCCCTCCAAAGATTTTCTATGGGGTTGAGATCTGGAGACTGGCTAGGCCACTCCAGGACCTTGAAATGCTTCTTACGAAGCCACTCCTTCGTTACCCGGGCGGTGTGTTTGGGATCATTGTCATGCTGAAAGACCCAGCCACATATCATCTTCAATGCCCTTGCTGATGGAAGGAGGTTTTCACTCAAAATCTGACGATACATGGCCCCATTCATTCTTTCCTTTACACGGATCAGTCGTCCTGGTCCCTTTGCAGAAAAACAGCCCCAAAGCATGATGTTTCCACCCCCATGCTTTACAGTAGGTATGGTGTTCTTTGGATGCATCTCAGCATTCTTTCTCCTCCAAGCATGACGAGTAGAGTTTTTTCATCTGACCATATGACATTCTCCCAATCCTGTTCTGGATCATCCAAATGCTCTCTAGCAAACTTCAGACGGGCCTGCACATGTACTGGCTTAAGCAGGGGGACACGTCTGGCACTGCAGGATTCGAGTCCCTGGCGGCGTAGTGTGTTACTGATGGTAGCCTTTGTTACTTTGGTCCCAGCTCTCTGCAGATCATTCACTAGGTTCCCCCGTGTGGTTCTGGGATTTTTGCTCACCGTTCTTGTGATCATTTTGACCCCACGGGGTGAGATCTTGCGTGGAGCCCCAGATCAAGGGAGATTATCAGTGGTCTTGTATGTCTTCCATTTTCTAATAATTGCTCCCACAGTTGATTTCTTCACACCAAGCTGCTTACCTATTGCAGATCCAGTCTTCCCAGCCTGGTGCAGGTCTACAATTTTGTTTCTGGTGTCCTTTGACAGCTCTTTGGTCCTGGCCATAGTGGAGTTTGGAGTGTGACTGTTTGAGGTTGTGGACAGGTGTCTTTTATATTGATAACGAGTTCAAACAAGTGCCATTAATACAGATAACGAGTAGAGGACAGAGGAGTCTCTTACAGAAGAAGTTACAGGTCTGTGAGAGCCAGAAATCTTGCTTGTTTATAGGTGACCAAACACTTTTTTTCCACCATAATTTGCAAATAAATTCTTCAAAAATCAGACAATGTGATTTTCTGGATTTTTTTTTCTCATTTTGTCTCTCATAGTTGAGGTATACCTATGATGAAAATTACAGGCCGCTCTCATCTTTTTAAGTGGGAGAACTTGCACAACTGGTGGCTGACTAAATACTTTTTTGCCCCACTCTATCTATCTATCTATCTATCTATCTATCTATCTATCTATCTGTCTATCTATCTATCTATCTATCTATCTATCTATCTATCTATCTATCTATCTATCTATCTATCTATCTATCTTGCCTACTATACTACATTTGTCATCTTGCCTACTACACCATCTATCTATCTAAATTTTTGATCTTGCCTACTACACCATCTATCTATCTATCTATCTATCTATCTATCTATCTATCTATCTATCTATCTATCTATCTATCTATCTATCTATCTATCTATCTATCTATCTATCTATCTATCTATCTGCATGTGTTTCTGTGAGAAAGAGTGACCCACCAGGAGGTGAGGGCTAACATAATGAATTTGCCTCGTGGGCCCAGTGATTTATGTGGGAACACTGACCCAGAGTACCTATTTTGTAGAACGGATTAGTGGATTCAAGCAGCATGTCTCTGCAAAGCTACTCAGGTTGATGTCCTGTCATAAAGACACACACACACACACAGCTCCACTAGCAGAGATATATCTTCACTGAAGGCTTGAGTTTGCGCAGTGCGCCTACTGTGGATGTAGCAGAGTGTGAGAAACAGGAATTCTTCAATAGCAGACATTTGCTTGCTTTTCTTTAAATCATTGTGACATGAAAAACGTGACTTTATTTTGACTTATGGGCTTCTAATGTAGTCTAACTCTGAAACTGAATATGATAATAAAAGAGACAAACATTATGGAACCTTTTACTATCCTTTATTTAGCAGATGCCTTTATTATAGTCAATTTACAAAGCAAGCCATAATATGTACAATAAGAGTGATTAGAAAGTACAAGGTTCACAAGAAAACAAAAGTTGAGATCAAGAAGTTTAGTCATTGGAGCAGTAGTAGTAGTACTGCCAGTACTTTACTTAGTTCCAAGAATAGATAAGAAACTTCAATTAATTTCATTAGATTAATAAAGTCAGTAGGGCTTCTGATATTCAGGAGGACCCTCCGGGACTGCAGTTCAATTGCCATGTTTGAGATTATACTATTCAGGTCCTGCTGTTCTGTCTTGTTTTTCAGATCTACACCACTGTAAAAAAGGAGACAAAGAGAAAGAGCTATGGCACCACCTTGGTGACCCTTTATAATTTAAATTTGTTTGGAAAAAGAAAACATGCAATAATTGTGGAGATGTCTTTTCAGACACAAACAGTTCAGGGCAGAACTGAAAACAAGGTGACTGGTCATCAGGTTATATAGTCATGTGGCAGGAAGGGATTTAAGAAATGTAGGAAAATAAGACCCGCCACTGAGAAGGCAAACCAAATTATGGAAGGTGCACTCACAACGTGAGAGGGAAGGACACATTTAGAGAGGTGAGGTAATGTGCTGATGTCACACATTGACAGAGAAGTTCACACTTAAGGTGATCTAGGGAAGGTGACAGCAGGAGAAGTGAAGTCACCTAGTGTAAGAGTTGTGATCAAAGTTTAGAAAAGTGAAACAATGCAATGAAAATGAGGTAACACTTGAAGATATGAGATCTCTCTGACTAGGAAGCAAAGTTCATTTAACCATCTACATGCTGGCAATGTTTCACCGTCTCTCTCTATCCCTCCTCTTTCTGCCTGACCTCTGACACTTCACACTGTGTGTACCAGCATTAACTTCTCATTCTCTGTCCCGTTCAGGCCGTTCCTGCATATTGATCTAAATCAGTGGCAGTGGACCAAGGTCACTTTCATTTTTTCCCAGACGCCTTCACTTTCTCATACTGATAACAGCACAGTGGAAAACAAAACATTTCCTCTCGTTCCTCTTGTTTGTAGAAAACACGGCTTCTGCTGGCATCCTCCAGCAATGTGTGATGTCTGTGGGACTCCTGACGCTGGATATGCCCAGCTCTGGGAAAAGCATTAACAGTCCAGCAGGTGCACGTTGAGCGGAGTGGGAAAAAAAATGTTTTGGAGGAACAGAGAACTCCATTCAAGTGAACTTCAATGAAGCTGTTGGGGGATGGTGGCGGGATGGCAGTGCTCAATACGGCCACCATGTAAAGAATTAAAACATGGCCCAGTGGATCCAAACGTTATGGACAACCAGCACAGAGCAGGCTTGGCGTGTAAAAGATTGTGGAGCACCGTGGGGTTGCACAAGCCGGCCTTTGGAGGTCTGTGGCTGGGATTGGATGTTAAATAAAAGAAATGAAAGCACCAATCTCATTTATGACTGGATGAAGTGCATTAAGCCCAGTGAGATCGAGATGTAGGCGTGATAGAGAGGCTCTAATGCAAAAAATTAAGGTTTCCAGATGGCTTGTACAGTTTCTTTTATAAAATCATGTACATCATGATTTATAAAATCATGAACCAAATGTTTTTACAACAATTTATTTCTTGCATAACCCAAAATCACACGAGGAATGCCTCAATGGACTTTCATAGGCCCTGTTTTTTGACAGCACTTCAGCCTTGACTCTCTAAGAAGACAAAAATAAAATCTTCAAAAAAAAACCTTGTCTCTCTATTATAAAAGAAAATCTTGAGACGAGACGAGACTATTGCAAAGAGATTTGTTCAATACCCGCCCTCCTCTCATCCGTTTCCGGTTAACAGCCCATGGTCACGGTGGTCCTCTCACCTCTCATTCATGTGAATGCTTTTGACAGACACAGTTCCTGTGCTCTCAGCTCTTATAAATTTTTACGTTTTCCTCACTTTAAGTTCCCAATAAAAGAAGACTTACTATGTCCAAATCTTATTGAAGAATTTCATCCTGAAGGGTTATCAACAAAAAAAATGAGTACACGGACAATCCTAACAAAGAGAAATAATGAAGTCAAACGAATTAATGCAAAAATTGTCGATCGGTTACACTGCAAATTGGTTAAATGTGTATCAATAGACTCTGCTGAAATAGTTGGTGGTCATGGTGCGGAAGATGAAAACATCAACTTACAATATCATGAAGAATATCTACAACCGTTAACACCGTCTAGTCTTCTACCGGCCGAGTTACTGTTGAAAGAAGGATGTATCGTAATGTTATTGTGTAATTTATGTCTGAGTGATGGGCTATGCAATACGACAAGATTAGTTGTATTCACTAAATTGGTCGAACAATTCTGAAATCTTCCGTGGATAACATTAGATACCAAAGGAGATCTTGATATGCCATTTGTATTAAAACGTTTACAGTTTCCTGTGAGAATAGCTTTTACTCTGACAATTAACAAATCTCAGGGACAACCATTCGAAAAAGTCATTTTATTTATTAGAGAGAAAGAAGCGATATTCACTCACAGGCAGTTATATGTTGTGTTGTCACGATGTAAGTCCAAACACGGAATCAAAATTCAATGCGATATTGACAAAAAGTTAATTCAAAAAATTGTTTTTAATGAGTTTTACAGTACAAGTGTAAGTTTAAAAAGTATTTGCATGTTAATTTCAAAGCCAAACAGAACAAAAATATATAAAGCAACGAATGCCTCTTATACTGTACAACGTGAAACATAATTTTCTTTCAATTTATTACATTTTATTATTTTTTACTATGGTTAATTACTCGCTGTACTGTGAAACAGTTAGGTGTATTATGCATATGTAACAATTCCCATGAAAATAACAATCTGTTTAAATTGTACATCCACTTCCCCATATGCGAGCAGCAGATCCACGAAGTGGCTAGCGTTTAGCGCCTGCCCAGGGGTTGGCGAGTGAAGCAAACAAGGGGGCAGAACCCCCTAATTGTTAAAAAAAAAAAGGAAGAAATCTTGGGATTGTCAGTTTAGAGATAGACCTCCTTGCGGGCAGGTTGGACGTGCAATGGGTGGCAAAAAAAAATGGGGTAAATACAACACACAAAACAGCACACAGGTAATCCTCTTCACAGAGCTCGATGGCCCGTCTATCGTAGCCACCTCAGGAGTGCAAACTACTTTGTTCTTGCACAGCACTCCTTACTAAGTGCAACTCTTAAGGTAAAATGCAAGAAGAGATTATACTGCTGACTAAATACCAAACTATCACACGTATTGATGCAGATTTGTTAAAATACGTCAAAAACAAAGTAGAAGCTAATTAACATAAATGAAAAACAACAATATCTGTCCATCAGCTAATTGCAGAACCACGGCCAGATTGTAGGAAAGAAGTCCAAGACAAGCCAGACACAGAGACCTTGGCCAACGAGTCGCCTCCCCCTGTTGACCATTCTACAGCTGAGTCAGCGCTGGGCCAGCCAATCAGATGAAAGTACCCTTCTAGCGATGATTCAAGAGCTCCTTTATCTGAGGTGGCTTTCCCATAGGCAGGCACATGACTTGAGAGTCACCAAGTGCCAGTTGAGGGTACCGAGAAGAGAACCAGGTTTAGTAACAGTTTATAAATATTGCATTACTTAATTTTTAGTACAGTACTAATAACTAACAAAAGTGATGCAGTATGCACAGCGAATCAGCAGTTCTAGTCATGGTATGATAAACGGAAGTCATGTATCTTCAGGCTGAAACTGAAGGGGCCTCTCTTATAGTAGCATACAGACCATTCCACAGCTTTGGAGCCCTGTAACTAAAAGCTTGGCCTCCGTCTGTTACTGGAATCATATGCAGACTGGCATCTTGACATGTTTGTGAGTCATGATAGGTTCAGATAAGTAAGCAGAGCCTTCAGCCATTTAAGGCTTTATATATTAAAAGGAGGATTTTGAAATCTGCCCTAAACTTAACTGTGAACCAGTGGAAGGACTTGAGAACTTATGTTATGTGTTCCTACTTTTTAGTTCTTGTAATCATTCTTAAATGAACTGAAACTTATATAAAGATCGATTTGAGCAGCCAGTGAACACCGCATTGCAGTTCAATCCTACTAAAAATAAATGTATGAATTAGTTTCTTGCTATCCTGCATATTTAGAAAATTCCTTAATTTTCCGGGCAGAGTGGTAGCCTTAGTGATCTGCACTGGCAATCATAAGATTTCTGGTTCAAATCCCGTAAATTCCAAAAGTGACTCTACTTCGTTGGGCTGTTGAGCAAAGGCCCTTAACCTGCAATTGGTCCATCCTGGGTATGATGTTAATCTGCATGTAGGCCCTCCAGCCTGCAGGGAAAAACCTGGGGGTTGGTGGCAGAATTGGCACCCCAGCCACCATAAGAAAAACTCACAGTGTTTCATTCCATCTGAACAAATGTGGTTCTGAGGTTTCACCAGTTTTATGGCTGCACTCGGGTCCTAATCTGGGATCCTGGGTTGGTTTGTCATGTGGTGGGTGCGGCAATTCAATGCACTATATCAGCGCCAGCTCCTAACCACACACACCACCTTTTTAAGAGATTTCGGTCAGTTTTATAATGTGCACTTTAAATGACATGTTAGTGTCCAAGATAACAGACAGAGTACGGGCGATTTCAGTAAAACTAACGGCGATTCCAACTGTATTAAATACTGACAAAATATTGTTGCAATCAGCATCATTCCCTCCAGTAATTAACATTTCTGCTTTATCTGTGTTTCAAAGACCAGCACTTCTCTTTTTATTATTGTTCACATTGCTTTTGTAGTAATTAGGATTTGGAGATGAGCTTGACCTGAATGCTTTTCTTCATCGTTATTGGTCTCTGTGGGCATCAAGGTGGCACAGTGTTTAGTGCTGCCACCATACACCTAGAGAGGCCTGGGTTGGATATCTGTTGCTGTGGTGTGTACACGCCTTGGGATCTGCACCAGGCATTTCACTGTTTCTCATATTTCAAAGATAGATTCCAGTCAACCTTTCTTTTATAAGTGTGAATACGTGTGGAGATTACTGACTGTGTTCTGCAATGAGCTGCTATCCCCGCCATAAAGGCTCTAGAAATGCAATAAGCAAGTTTAGAAAAAAATAACAAACTCTTGACTTCAGATCTCGGGCAGAAGTGGTTACTAGCAGAACACCATAGTATCATCATCATCTTGTGTTAAAATTATGGTGGATAACAAAGTAAGGTGACAGTAATGATTTGATTAGACAAACTCTGCCTTTACCTTTTTCGAAAGGTGCACGGACCCCTTAAGAGGTTTCTTTATTCCTGTGAAATGAAGGTTTGCTTTACCTGTCCTCCACTGGCATCTGGACAGACTTTCCTTCAGTATGACTTCCATTACATTTCACCATTGACACTGATCTCTGTATTACTTTTTACGTTGTGCTGATGTATGATGTATGCGACTTTACTATTGCCGTATTTGTTAATTGGTGGAAGGACAATGAGATAAAGAAGACCACGAAATAAGAATCAGCGGAATTTAATGGAATCTTTCTTCTGCCCAGAACATTTAGCTCAGAATCTATTAGGCAGGGACCCATTCTGGCCAGGAAGCCAATCCATTGCAGGGCACACATACTTATAATATATTAAGCCATTTTAGAGTCGCCAACTAATGTCACCTTTGAGATGTGGAAGGGAAGCTGGCAACGCAAGAAGGCACGCCAGCCAAAAATGAAGCAGGATCCAAACCTCTAGTGAAGACCACGTAATATGATGTTGACACACTTCAGGACGAGGGGATTCAGGTTCTTGTAGTGTTTCCGAAACATAAGTTCAGCACAATAGTTTGCATGCTTTTATGGCACATGAGCTTTGGCACATCAAGTGATGCCCTCAGCTAGCTGTCTAATTGTTCCCACCCAATTCACTCTTGGTCTTCTCCAGACGTATGCACTACACACAGGGGTTCAGAGAGGCTATGATGTCTGAATGGGAGTACATCAGTTTTTTTCCCCACAAACCAAAGACACACGTGTTTGGCTACTTGGCAGTTCTGAATTCATTTGGTGTGAACAAGCATTTGAGTGCATAGGGTTGGTTCCTTCCTTGTGTGCACAATGTAATTGTGACCCTGAGCTGGTTAAACCCTGCTTGAAGATGGATGAATAATTATGAGATGATTTTAAATTTCTAACAGGTAGCTACCCCTTTCCAGTTCTATGTTTTACCTTCCATAATTGTTTTGAGTGATTTTGGGGAATAATATAATAATTAAAGCTCAAAGAGCTTTGTCTTTTAAAGTTCCCCAAACTTGAATGTGACAATGCTGTTTATTTTAAAAGTCATTTACAGCTTCTCTGTAATTCTCTTCATTCTGTTCATCTTCAAGATTTTTTTAATGCATTGCATGCATCATTGAAAACCACAGACGTAAATGAATATTCACAGGTATCTGTCACAGGGCTCAACTGCACACTCCCAGGCTCGGCCTACATGACTGAGGAAACTTACTCACTGAAGGAAACACCTTCACACTTTATATCTGAAACCTGTGCTGGATTGCCACATACAAAAGAGTTTCCAAGGAAATGCAGTCTAGTATTCCAGGGTGCTGCTTAAAAAGGCACCCGAGTCTGGCACTCCATTGTGTTCTGTCAGAAAGAGGAGAAGAACACTATTTTGTCTGCTGTCAGCGAGACAAAAGACGAGTGACGGCTCTCCATGGCAGAGAGGGGCGGAGGCCACGTGATCCCAGGGGCAAACAGATGGGACCAATTCAAGAGGACTCCAGGAAATTCTGATTAATTTAGTGTGCGTAACAGCTGCTGAAATGTCTACAGTCTTGTTAGATTGTCTAACAGGTTTGTTAGATACAGCTAGAGAAGCAGATTGATCGATTTACTATATAGTGCCATTCATACGATCTATCTATCTATCTATCTATCTATCTATCTATCTATCTATCTATCTATCTATCTATCTATCTATCTATCTATCTATCTATCTATCTATCTATCTGGCACTCAACTGGGAATGAAAAGTATTGGTGGGCATCAACAACATGTTCTTATTATTGTGCGGTGTAGGAGGAGTGTAAAGGGGGAGTAGTGGTAGTCTGATATATGCCTTTTTGTTTTATCCTGAATATTAGGCTTGTTTGTCATTTGACTGTGTATATTGTTAATATTTTTCTTTTTATGTTTACAATAAAGGTCATTTTAAAAATAAAAATATCTATCTATCTATCTATCTATCTATCTATCTATCTATCTATCTATCTATCTATCTATCTATCTATCTATCTATCTATCTATCTATCTATCTATCCTGCCTACTATACTAACATTAATCTATCTATCTATCTATCTATCTATCTATCTATCTATCTATCTATCTATCTATCTATCTATCTATCTATCTATCTATCTATCTATCTATCTATCTATCTATCTATCTATCTTATCCTGCCTACTATACTAACATTAATATCTATCTATCTATCTATCTATCTATCTATCTATCTATCTATCTATCTATCTATCTATCTATCTATCTATCTATCTATCTATCTATCTATCTATCTATCTATCTATCTATCTTATCCTGCCTACTATACTAACATTAATCTATCTATCTATCTATCTATCTATCTATCTATCTATCTATCTATCTATCTATCTATCTATCTATCTATCTATCTATCTATCTATCTATCTATCTATCTATCTATCTATCTATCTATCTATCTATCTATCTTTTCCTGCCAACTATACTAAAATATCTATCTTATCCTGGTCATCCACCTGAGGCTACGCACGTTCAGGTCTGGCTAGTACTTGGACTGGAGACCATCTAGGAAAGCTTAGGTTGCTACTAGAAGAGGTGTTGGTGAGGCCAGTAGGGGGGGCGCACACCCTGTGGTGTGTTTATAGATCCCAATGCCCCCCAGTGCAGTGACGCGGACACCATGCTGTAAAAATGGCGCCGTCCTTCAGATGAAATGTAAAACCGAGGTCTTGACCCTCTGCAGTCATTAAAGATCCCTGGACATCTTTCAAACAAGGTAGGGCATACCCTGATGTCACGGCCTAGTCGTTCTGGCCCCCTAATCATCCCCTGTCTCTAATTGGCTATGTCTCTGTCAGCACTTCACCACCTGATGTCTGGTGAGCGTACTGGTGCAATATTGGCTGCCGTCACATCATCCAGGATGGGTGCTGCACATTGGTGGTGGTTGATGTGTCTCCCTACTGACTATATAAAGTGCTTTGAATACCAAGAAAAACACTATACAATAATAATAATAATAACATTATAAAAGATTAATTAAATACAAATAATCTTTAGCTCATTTTATGTTTTTACTTACTTCAGAAATCTGACATAAAGAAGATAGAAATTATTAAAGCAGAATGATATGATATGACTGTTAAGCCAATTATGAGTATATAAATCTATAAATCGCTAAAGCAATTGAAAAGAAGCACACTTTCTCCTTTCAATGAATATGAAGTCGAGTGTAAAGCCTTCAGTAAAGGTCAGGTGGAGATGGAGACACCGAGGCCCCATCAAATCCGACTGCGGGCGGCGGGGAGATTTAAAAAAAAAAAAAAAAAAAAAGCTGTATTAAGCAAGACCCCTGAGGTTCCAGACACAGAGCCCTCCAGGGAGCTTTCTTTATGTCTCTACTCACTTACAAAAGGATTCAACAGCAACCCCTGTAATGGATCCTGTTAGAAGATTGAACTGATCCCGCTTCCCTGGAGTTTAAAGGGGTTTCTTCATTATTTTTTTTTTCTGTTTAATGAGAATTTAAGCAAAGCAAAAAAAAAAAAAAAACCATTGTAGAACATGATACTCAGGCTCTGTGGGTTTAATGTTTGCAGACAAGAGCAGAACTTGAGGGCAGAAACACAAATAATAAGGAATAAATAAACATATTTAGAAAAGACTACATAAACAGCAGAATTAATGAGGCCTGTGGAGCAGATTCAGAGTGCATGGCTGTTAAGAGCAGAGTAGCAGCAGAAGCATGCACTCCACTGCTAGTCAGCAATAATAATAATTCCAGTGACGCTAACACTAATAACATTACTATTCATAATCATCGTTAGATTTGCTACCTTCCAGCTTGAGTCATGGGTTCAAATGCTGGTCCTGATCACTGTTGGCGTGGAGTTCATGTCTTCTTCTCATGTCTACATTAGTTTCCCTCTCAGTATTTGGTTTTCCGCCCACGTTCTCTCACATTTTTAGGTCAATTAGTGAATCTAAATTTATTAAATGGGCTTCCCAGTGTTGGTGTATGCCGGAATGTTCCCTGAAATCCCTTAAGTCCAGCTTTAATTCCTGCTTCACGCCTGATTTTTCGGACCGTCCTCATTCCTAAACTGTTTTATAATGAGAATATTTAATCATCTGCCTACAGTGTCCAGCATGTTGGATGGACAGGAAAATACAGATTTCACTGTGCTCTGTACACCCAAGAACATAAGACATTTGACGAAGGAGAGGAGACCATTCCGTCCGTTGAGCTTTTTTGTTCATCTAATATTTCCGCTGTCCTGGTATCTCACCCAGATACTTCTTAAGGTTTCTCCATCAACTCCATGTCTCCGTTGTTTGTTCCCAAGTCCCAGGAGTCTTTATGTAAAGAAGTGCGACCTCAATGCTCTGCCCTTTACTTTGTGCTGGTGTCCTCGAGAACAGGTTTCACAGTTCATTTGAAAGAATTCTTCTTTATCAACGCCTTTAAGGATTTTAAGGTCCCCATGTCGTCCCCTCTGGTTTCATTCTCCGAGTCTGCCACAGTAGGACATGTCCACAAGTCCTGGGATGCACTCACTTTTCTCTTCACTTTCACAGTTTCAAGTGTGGCTGTGTGTTTCTTGCAGCATGGTGACCAGAACCTACAGGGCCGCAGTGACAGCAGGATTTTGTTCCATCTCATAGTAATAATTAGTAATTCTTTAAATTTATATAGCGATTTACACTTTAACCACCTGCAATGTGTAGCACCCACCTGGATGATGCAATGGCAGCCATTTTACATCACATATTAGCTATTAGGTGCTGTAGTGGTGAGAGAGACGTAGCCAGGGGATGATTAGGGGGCCAAAATGACGAGGCCAGGGTACACCCTAACTAGTGTCTTAATAAGAAGTCAATTTATGCTGATGATTCATTTTTTATAATGATAATAATAATTCTTTACATTTATATATCACTTTTCTCACTTCTCGAAGTACTTCAGTGAATGCGGAGCCACTTCAACTACCACTAATGTGTAACATCCACCAGGATGATGCAACGGCAGCCATTTTAGCGCCAATGTGCTCACCACACATGAGCTGTTAGGTGGTGAAGTGGTGAAAGAGAGTTAGACAATTATAGAGAGGGGATGATTAGGGGGGCCAGAATGACCAGGCTGTGGTGGGCAGTTTGGCCTGAATATCAGGGTACACCCTAACCCAGTTTCTTATTGAGAAATCAATTGATGCTGATGAAACATATATTGCTTAATCGATTAATTTTAATAATAATAATAATTATTATTATTATTTACATTAATATAGGGCTTTTGTCACTACACAAAGGGTTTCAATAAGTGGGAAGCCCCTTCAACCACCACTAATGTGTACCAGCCAGGTGGTAAACTGGTGAGAGAGATAGCCAATTAGAAACAGGGGATGATTTGGGGGCCAAAATGACCAGGGCATGGTGGGCAATTTAGCCTGGACATCAGGGTACACCCTAAGCCAGTGTCTTAATGACAAGTCAATTTATGCTGATGATTCATTTTTTGTAGTAATAATAATAATAATAATAATAATAATAATAATAATAATAATAATAATTCTTTACATTTATATACTGTAGCAATTTTCTCACTTCTCAAAGTACTTCAGTGAGTGCGGAGCCACTTCAACTACCACTAATGTGTAACATCCACCAGGATGATGCAACGGCAGCCATTTTAGTACCAATGTGCTCACCACACATGAGCTGTGAGGTGGTGAAAGAGATTTAGACAATTATAGAGAGGGGAGGAATAGGGGGGCCAGAATGACCAGGCTGTGGTGGGCTGTTTGGCCTGGACATCAGGGTACACCCTAACCCAGTTTCTTAATGAGAAATCAATTGATGCTGATGAAGCATATATTGCTTAATTGATTAATTTTATTAATAATAATAATAATTCTTTACATTTATATAGTGCTTCATAATAATAATAATTCTTTATATTTATATAGTGCGTTATAATAATAATAATTCTTTACATTTATATAGTGATTTATAATAATAATAATTCTTTACATTTATATAGTGCTTCATAATAATAATAATTCTTTACATTTATATAGTGCATTATAATAATAATAATTCTTTACATTTATATAGTGATTTATAATAATAATAATTCTTTACATTTATATAGTGCTTCATAATAATAATAATTCTTTACATTTATATAGTGCTTTATAATAATAATAATTCTTTATATTTATATAGTGCATTATAATAATTCTTTACATTTATATAATGCATTATAATAATAATAATTCTTTACATTTATATAGTGCATTATAATAATAATAATTCTTTACATTTATATAGTGCGTTATAATAATAATAATTCTTTACATTTATATAGTGCTTTATAATAATAATAATTCTTTATATTTATATAGTGCATTATAATAATAATAATTCTTTACATTTATATAGTGCATTATAATAATAATAATTCTTTACATTTATATAGTGCGTTATAATAATAATAATTCTTTACATTTATATAGTGCTTTATAATAATAATAATTCTTTATATTTATATAGTGCATTATAATAATAATAATTCTTTACATTTATATAGTGCATTATAATAATAATAATTCTTTACATTTATATAGTGCTTTATAATAATAATAATTCTTTACATTTATATAGTGCTTCATAATAATAATAATTCTTTATATTTATATAGTGCGTTATAATAATAATAATTCTTTACATGTATATAGTGATTTATAATAATAATAATTCTTTACATTTATATAGTGCTTCATAATAATAATAATTCTTTACATTTATATAGTGCATTATAATAATAATAATTCTTTACATTTATATAGTGATTTATAATAATAATAATTCTTTACATTTATATAGTGCTTCATAATAATAATAATTCTTTACATTTATATAGTGCTTTATAATAATAATAATTCTTTATATTTATATAGTGCATTATAATAATTCTTTACATTTATATAGTGCATTATAATAATAATAATTCTTTACATTTATATAGTGCTTTATAATAATAATAATTCTTTATATTTATATAGTGCGTTATAATAATAATAATTCTTTACATTTATATAGTGCATTATAATAATAATAATTCTTTACATTTATATAGTGCTTCATAATAATAATAATTCTTTATATTTATATAGTGCGTTATAATAATAATAATTCTTTACATTTATATAGTGCATTATAATAATAATAATTCTTTACATTTATATAGTGCTTCATAATAATAATAATTCTTTATATTTATATAGTGCGTTATAATAATAATAATTCTTTACATTTATATAGTGCTTTATAATAATAATAATTCTTTACATTTATATAGTGCATTATAATAATAATAATTCTTTACATTTATATAGTGCTTTATAATAATAATAATTCTTTACATTTATGTAGGGCTTTTGTCAATTCTCAAAGGGTTTCAATAAGTGGGAAGCCCCTTCAACCACCACTAATGTGTACCAGCCAGGTGGTAAACTGGTGAGAGAGATAGCCAATTAGAAACAGGGGATGATTTGGGGGTCAAAATGACCAGGGCATGGTGGGCAATTTAGCCTGGACATCTGGGTACACCCTAAGCCAGTGTCTTAATGAGAAGTCAATTTATGCTGATGATTCATTTTTTGTAATAATAATAATAATAATAATAATTCTTTACATTTATATAGCACTTTTCTCTCTTCTCCAAGCACTTCAGTTAGTGTGGAGCCACTTCAGCTACCACTAATGTGTAGCAACGACCAGGATGATGCGACGGCAGCCATTATTGCGCCAGTGCACTCACCACACATGAGCTGTTAGGTGGTGAAGTGGTGAGAGAGAGGGGGGATGATTAGGGGGCCAGAATGACCAGGCTGTGGTAGGCAATTCAGCCTGGATATTTGGGTACATACTAACATAGTTTCTTAATGAGAAGTCACTTTATGCTGATGAAGCACTTATTGCTTAAATAATTCATTTTAATAATAATAATAATTCTTTACATTTATTTAGTGCTTTTCTCACCACTCAAAGGGCTTCAGTAAGTGGGAAGCCACTTTAACCACCATTAATGTGTAGCATCCACCACAGCAGCCATGCAGTAAAGTGGTAAGAGAGACAGACAGTTAGAAACAGGAGATGATTAGATGGCCAGAATGACCAGGCTGTGGTGGACAGTTTAGCCAGGACATTGAGATACACCCCACTCTTTACAAAATGATGCCCAGGGATCTTTAATGACCACAGAGATTCAGGATCTCGGTTTTTTACATCTCACCCAAAGGATGGCACCAGCTTTACAGCACAATGTTCCCATCACTACACTGGGGAAATGGGATCCACACACTGACCACAGGGTAAGCACCCCCTACTGGCCTTGCCAACACATTTTCTAGCAGCACCTCAAGCTGGTCTCCCATCCAAAGTACTGGCCAGGCCTCAACAAGCTTAGCTTCAGGTAGATGACCTCTTCTGAAGTGAATGTGGTATGGCTGCTTTTACTTGCCTCACACGTTAAGGTTAAGGTTGTTTTGGTCTTGTTGGGCTGAATGGCCGGTTCTTCTCTAGATTGTTCTACTTTTTATACTGTCACCACACTGCTGAGGCAACACAGGAGTTATGGAAAATTCTTGAATGGCCCATCCAGTCATTTGATTTAAATCCAATTGAGCAGGCCTTCCATATGCTGATGAGAAAACTAAAGGGGACAAACCCCCAAAACAAGCAGGAGCTGAAGATGTCCACATTAGAGATTTGGCAGAGCATCAGAAGAGAAGACTGTCAACACCTGGCGATTTCTATGAACTACAGACTTTACACGCCAGGGGTATGCGACAAAGGACTAAATATGACGGCTTTAACAGATCTGCCATTGCTGTGTCCCAAATACCATGGTGTCCTGAAATGGCGGGACCACAGTGTGACCAAAACGTATGCAAATCCCCTTAAATAAAAGTCTGCAATGTGTACTGTAATCGCATCTGAATTGTTTTGTTTGTAATTTTAAACTGTGGAGCAGAAGAGGAAATCAAGGAAAAATGAGTCTTTGTCCCAAACATTATGGAGGGCGCAGGATATCATGCTCCTTAGTCTGAGGTGAATAAGGTCCTATAACACATTAAGCATAGAAGAAAATGAGCTTTGAAGACGCCACTTGATTAGCCCCTTTGACCCCCTCGTCCTCCCCCACATCTCCGCAGTGTAACAGCTGCCTGGCCACTCTAAAGGCATGGTGACAGCCTGCTGAAAGCTCTTCATTATGTGTACAGCGAGAAAAAAGCTAAGGCACAGCTCCTCAGACTGGTGGCATCTTTGGGGCAGACACAAAGAAGTAAGGCAGAGAGAGGGGTTGGGAGCATGAGCTGATAGCATGT
Organism: Erpetoichthys calabaricus; assembly: GCF_900747795.2. Taxonomy (NCBI): domain Eukaryota; kingdom Metazoa; phylum Chordata; class Cladistia; order Polypteriformes; family Polypteridae; genus Erpetoichthys; species Erpetoichthys calabaricus. The sequence goes on along the minus strand of NC_041410.2, from coordinate 85,307,410 downwards.
CGCTGCACCCACAGCAAGCTGAACCACCTGGATTGGGACCCGGGTGCACACATCTGGAACAGTGTGAAGTTTTTTTTTTTGATGGAGTGCCAGTCTTGCCACCAACCCCCTGTAAGTTGGAGAATCTGCTAACAGGTTAACATCATTCCCAGGACAGAGCGATTGCAGGTTAAGGGCCCAATGGGGTGGAGTCACCTCTGGCAGTTACGGGATGCCAATCAACAACCTTCTGATTACTTGGCGCAGAGAAGTGAGCCGAAGGTTAAACGTTATGATTTTAAGACGGCGGGATGCCCAGCCTTGATGTATGGAGCTGAGACATGGGCAGTAAAGGGAGAGCAGGAGAGGAAGCTGGATGAGGCAGAAAGGAGAAACGCTGAGATGGATGTGTGGAGTTACCAAAAAAAAAGGAACAGAATAAGAAATGAGGCAATCAGAGGTGGGAGAGATATCTAAGAAGGGAGAGGAACGCAGGCTGAAGTAATATGGACACGTGATGTGGAGAGACAATCAGACTTGGTGCGCAAAAGAGTGATGGGAATGGGAGTCCATTGGAAGAGAAAGAGAGGGAGGACGAAGCAGAGGTGGATGGAGAAAGTAAATGAAGATCTGAAAGAAAAAGGAGCTTGACCGGTGAGGAGGTGGAGGACCAAACTGTGTGGATAACATTGACCAAGGACATCGACCCCCTCGTAGAAACGATGAAGAGGAAGAAGAAGAAGAAGATGACAAGTTAAATAAAGCAATAAACATTTATGGGGAGGATTACACAATGGGAGTGCTTAACACAAACAGAGGAAAACACGAAGGGTGACAAGAAGTTAAGAGGAGGAACACCAGATAATAGTAATAATAATACATTTAATTTATTTGGCATCATTCTGATGCGCAAGTGAAGGAAACTCAAGTAAAAGGCTGTCTGTGGCATGGGAATCAGTGTATAATATAACAAAAAATAAAACTTTGTCCTGATGACACCCATGCGCCCATTAACACCTTCTCCTGCCCACTCATTCAGCTCAGCAGGGATGGCAAGCCCAAGCTTATCCAGACCCACTGCTACTCTTTTGTCACCCAGAGTGAAGTTGGAGGGATACCAGTGTACCTGAACGAAACCCCCACACAGACACGGGGAGAACAAAATGGAATGAATGACCATGGCAGGAGCCGAGATTCAGCTTACAGTGTATTTTGAATCAAACCCTCAAGTAAACACCATGTGAGTCTTGGAGAATCATAGCTTCTGTCTATAATGTCCATTAGCATTCATAAATAAAGGAAAGTCCCAATTCACAAGGTGACAAAGAGTCCATCTCTACTGAGGAGGGAAGAGAAGAACTCCGTCTGCCAGACAACCTCCCCTACAGGCAACCTGCTGAAGGCCACCCCAACCTTCTGATCTTCATTCCAGATGTCCCCCTCTCTTCCATAACGCAGCTCAGCTTCCCCCTCGCTGGTGCATCTTCCGTGATGTTAACGCTGCGCCCAGTCCTTAGGGTCAGTGATTCATGGGCCGTGTAACACTGTGGACACAGCTGTCATCACCAGGGTCTTTGAAATGATCTCGCCATTCAAGTCTCAGATCTTAACATGTTGTTGAAAGCAATTTGTTATGGTGTTCGCCAAGGAAGTGGCTATAAAAATAAAAGCTGCCTGATTGAACCTCCATGCCTTTTGCGCAAAGTCCTTCAAGAGAAGGATTAGCACAAAAAAAAAAACACACAGCCCTGCCTGATGTCCCATGAATGGGCCATAATATGAAAGACTTTGATGCACTATATAAATACTTCATTTCACTTCTATATACACCCGTCAATCAATTATCAGACCAGATAACATAGATAGATAGATAGATAGATAGATAGATAGATAGATAGATAGATAGATAGATAGATAGATAGATAGATAGATAGATAGATAGATAGATAGATAGATAGATAGATAGATAGATAGATAGATAGATAATTTCGGTGATCTGCTTCTCACAAATGAGTGGGCATGGCAGATGCTGGCTGGCTGACCAACCCCAAGCATTATCTGATAGGTACCCACCCAAATATTAGATTGTGATCTGACTTGTGCATATAATACTCCGATCTTCACCCTGTCAAATAAGTGAACCAGCTGCAGTGGTGCAACATCTGAGGCTTTGCCTTGGGTGTTGATGTATGAGGTCTGATCCCCACAAAAGGAACAAAGCTGCATACACCTGACGAGCACCACTTCAGGTGAAACACATGTCTTGTACTCTTTGTATTATCTGACAGGTACTATATGACATGTCTATGATGTGTTTTTCGCACCTGAAAGGGCGTGGTGGATGGCTGCCAACTGGTTGACCAACCACAAAGCAGGAGCTGGTAGGTAACAACCCAAATATCAGATTATGATCAGACCTCTGCATACATAGATACATAGATATGCAAGGCACTATATAATACATGATAGACGGATAGATAGATATAGACAGATATAATACATAGATAGACAGATAAGAAAAGCACTGTATGATAGATAGATAGATAGATAGATAGATAGATAGATAGATAGATAGATAGATAGATAGATAGATAGATAGATAGATAGATAGATAGATAGATAGATAGATAGATAGATAGATAGATAGATAGATAGATAGATAGATAGATAGAACTGAAGAGCACGACATAAGAGATAGATAGATAGATAGATAGATAGATAGATAGATAGATAGATAGATAGATAGATAGATAGATAGATAGATAGATAGATAGATAGATAGATAGATAGATAGAACAAACTTTATTTGTCCCCAGGATGAAATTTGGCTTTGTACTGAAGCCAAACTCAATGAATATATAAATATACACCAGTAGATAAATACATTAATCTACACACACACTATTTGCTGAACACACACCAGAATGACTAAAAAAGCAATAAAAAGTAAAGAGAGAGAAACGCCTAACATGGCAGTGCCAGTCAGAGTGAGGTGTATTGCTGTTTTAATGAAGGCGCCCCTTAGCATTTTTCTGACCCATTTCTGCTGAATGATTTGTTGGCTGAAAGTCCTCAGTGTTGGTGTGTCAGATTGAGAGATGTGTAGCATTGTTCATAATGGCACTCAGTTTTGCTTTCATTCTCTCCTTCTCCACTACCTACAGGGGGTCCAGTGTGTGTCCCATAACTGAGCCTGCCCTTTTAATTCGTTTTTTGATTTGGTGGTCCTCTTTTGAAGTGACGTCACCAGCCCAGCACACCACGCTGGCCATCACAGAGTTGTGATGGATGTCACTTCCCGCATTAAAGGAACGCTGTCTCCTAAGGATGAAGAGCCTGCTCTACCTTTTCTTCTACAGTTCCTCTGTGTTCTGAGACCAGTCTAACCTTTCACTGATGTGGACCCCCAAGTACTTCTAGGAGTGCACCAAAATCTCTCTTTTTATGCGTTCATGTCTTGTATATTAAGTTTGTGTGCTGTCAATATAAGCCAAATCAATCTTCTGAATTGAAAAGCCACAGAATAATCTAATCCGTGTTGTGTGGTGGAAAACTCCCTAGGTGGAGGTCCAAATTAGTGCAACAGAAGTTCACACTGGCTGTCCATTAGTATTGTGTCTGAGTGGCTGCTCTTTTCTCATTTTAGACATGGCGCCCAGCAGTGGCTCTTCTTTCCAGCAGTTTTTTACTGAAGCCTTCCTCCTCCAAGCCTTTGAAATTCTACACTTTCCTCTAACGTCTGTTTGCCTTTTTAAATTTTACGTGCATTTAAACATCTAACGGACATTTAATCATCCATCCCACACACTTGCACAGGTGGCACCCACTGGCATGCGATCACTTCACATCAGTTTCTCAAAGCAACAAAACTTTGGACATTCTTTTCCTCCGTTCTTCTCCACAGCTAATTACATAAAAGAAAAAGAGTGGGAAACCCCATCATAAACATTGGACGATCCTCTAATTAGCCTGGCGCTGACCCCTTTGTTTTGTAGCCCAGCGCTACGGCCGGTGATAACCCCAGGCCATCAATCACTTGCAAGCTGAGCGCAGAGTGGACAGTCCTGGGGGACGCCTCCCCTTCCCATGCTGGTTCTCATGCCCTCCCCGGAGCTCAACGACACCCTAAGTGGCCGACAGCTGCTTTTGGCATTAGCGTCCACACCTCTCCACCCAGCTGACAGCTGTGGGGCCTTTTCTTTTTTCTTTTTTTGGTAAAAGATGTATAATCTGCTTTCTTTCATCTACTGTTCTTCTTTCTTTTCCATGTGGAGACAAGATGAAGGGGTGGCAAATTTTAACAGTGAGATTAGCCCTTTCCTGCTGCTCTCACTCAAATGATGAGACATTAACTATTGCTACTGCAGACTGAATCATTAAAGCTGAAAAGGTGCATTTCCTTGGTCAAAAATAAATATAACTCTGAAGTTTATCATTAAGTAGTATAACATATTAAGCATCTGCCCATCAATCCTTTAAACACACTCTGTCTGCTACAACTTGAAGAAGTTGAAGTCAAAAGTTGGAACTTCTAAATTCATAGAATTTTCAAGCAGAACACCCCCTTAAGTTGGATTTCCAACTTGTCAGGCCAGCCCGAGTTTGTCCAGCTTCAGACCATGATGCCAATCCAAAATGGCGAGGTAGTACACCACGAACATTAGTTAGTGAAAGCTGCAGAATTGTACTGTTTATTAGCACTTCTGTCCATTTGTATCTCATTAAATCAGTTGAACAAACAGCACTGGCCAACTTCTACCTGCGGGGTTTGGATTCGCAAAACACCCCGTGAAGCGTTGATCTCAGCAGAGCAAGCAAAACAAAAGTTTACCTCGAAACATCCATGTTGAGGTGGACTATGGTACACTATAGATAGATAGATAGATAGATAGATAGATAGATAGATAGATAGATAGATAGATAGATAGATAGATAGATAGATAGATAGATATGTAAGGCACTATATAATAGATAGATAGATAGATAGATAGATAGATAGATAGATAGATAGATAGATAGATAGATAGATAGATAGATAGATAGATAGATAGATAGATAGATAGATAGTGAAAGGCAATATATACAGTGCATCCGGAAAGTATTCACAGCGCATCACTTTTTCCACATTTTGTTATGTTACAGCCTTATTCCAAAATGGATTAAATTAATTTTTTCCTCAGAATTCTACACACACCACCCCATAATGACAACGTGAAAAAAGTTTACTTGAGATTTTTGCAAATTTACTAAAAATGAAAAAACTGAGAAATCCCATGTACATAAGTATTCACAGCCTTGGCTCAATACTTTGTCGATGCACCTTTGGCAGCAATTCCAGCCTCAAGTCTTGTTGAATATGATGCCACAAGCTTGGCACACCTATCCTTGGCCAGTTTCACCCATTCCTCTTTGCAGCACCTCTCAAGCTCCATCAGGTTGGATGGGAAGTGTCGGTGCACAGCCATTTTAAGATCTCTCCAGAGATGTTCAATCGGATTCAAGTCTGGGCTCTGGCTGGGCCACTCAGGGACATTCACAGAGTTGTCCTGAAGCCACTCCTTAGATATCTTGGCTGTGTGCTTAGGGTCGTTGTCCTGCTGAAAGATGAACCATCACCCCAGTCTGAGGTCAAGAGCGCTCTGGAGCAGGTTTTCATCCAGGATGTCTCTGTTCATTGCTGCAGTCATCTTTCCCTTTATCCTGACTAGTCTCCCAGTCCCCACAGCATGATGCCGCCACCACCATGCTTCACTGTAGGGATGGTATTGGCCTGGTGATGAGCGGTGCCTGGTTTCCTCCAAACGTGACGCCTGGCATTCACACCAAAGAGTGCAATCTTTGTCTCATCAGACCAGAGAATTTTCTTTCTCATGGTCTGAGAGTCCTTCAGGTGCCTTTTGGCAAACTCCAGGTGGGCTGCCATGTGCCTTTTACTAAGGAGTGGCTTCCGTCTGGCCACTCTACCATACAGGCCTGATTGGTGGATTGCAGCAGAGATGGTTGTCCTTCTGGAAGGTTCTCCTCTCTCCACAGAGGACCCCTGGGGCTTTCACAGAGTGACCATCGGGTTCTTGGTCACCTCCCTGACTAAGACCCTTCTCCCCCGATCGCTCAGTTTAGATGACCGGCCAGCTCTAGGAAGAGTCCTGGTGGTTTCGAACTTCTTCCACTTACGGATGATGGAGGCCACTGTGCTCATTGGAACCTTCAAAGCAGCAGAAATTTTTCTGTAACCTTCCCCAGATTTGTGCCTCGAGACAATCCTGTCTCGGAGGTCTACAGACAATTCCTTTGACTTCATGCTTGGTTTGTGCTGTGACATGAACTGTCAGCTGTGGGACCTTATATAGACATGTGTGTGCCTTTCCAAATCAGGTCCAGTCAACTGAATTTACCACAGGTGGACTCCAATGAAGCTGCAGAAACATCTCAAGGATGATCAGGGGAAACAGGATGCACCTGAGCTCAATTTCGAGCTTCACGGCAAAGGCTGTGAATACTTATGTACATGTGCTTTCTCAATTTTTTTGTTTTTAATAAATTTGCAAAAACCTCAAGTAAACTTTTTTTCACGTTGTCATTATGGGGTGTTGTGTGTAGAATTCTGAGGAAAAAAATGAATTTAATCCATTTTGGAATAAGGCTGTAACATAACAAAATGTGGAAAAATTGATGCGCTGGGAATACTTTCCTGGATGCACTGTATGTCATTCTTCATGGCAGACCCTCTAAAGCTACCTTAGATTGCATGAGAAGCACCAGCCATATCACCAGCACATCAGAAGAAGTCGCACACCTGAAGCTAAGCCTGTTCAGGTCTGGCCAGTACTTGGATGGGAAACCAACCAGAAAACTGGAAGAGGGGTTGGTGTGGCCAGCAAGGGGGCTGTTTATCCTGTAATCTGAGAGTGGATCCCAATGCCCCTGTGCAGTGATGTGGACACTGTGATGAAAATATGGCACCGTCCTTCAGATGAGACATAAAATCGAGGTGCTGACGCTCTGTGGTCACTAAGGATCCCTGGCGATCAATCATAAAGAGCAGGTTGTATCCCGATGCCCACCATGGCCTAATCATTCTGGCCCCGTATGACGGAGTGCTGCTGAGATGGTCGTCCTTCTGGCAGGTTCTGCTGTCTCAGCAGAGGACTTCTGCATCGGGCTGGTGGTCACCTATCCTGATCAAAGCCCTTCACGCCCAGTTTCTCAGTTTGACCGGAGAGAAAAGTCCAGGAGTTTCCAAACTTCTTCCATTTCACAATTCCTGAGGAGGTCATGGTGCTCCTGCAAACACTCCGAGCTTTAGAAACGGTTTAATCCGCGTATGCTTCGTCTTTGCCACACCACAATTTGGTTGTGGTGGTCCACAGAGCGTTCCTTGGACTTCATGGCTTGGTTTTGGTCCTGATGTGCAGTGTGAATGGTGGGGCCTTCTGTACATAAGAGGAAAAAAATGAATTTAATCCATTTTAGAATAAGGCTGTAACATAACAAAATGTGGAAAAAGTGATGCGTTGTGAATACTTTTCGGATGCACTGTACTTGATTGACAGATAGATAGACGCAGTATTAATTTTAGTGTAGTCGGCAGGATAAGACAGATAAATATGGTGGACTGTGCTGGACTTTCCTCATTGTGAGTGCTTCCAAGGGAGGCAGCTCTGTCCAAGGCCGGTTTTGAACACCGACTTCTTGTTTTAGTACAGAAGAACCTGGACTTCCTTCACCGAGCTGGTAGTGATGTAAGAGGTCCTTGAACAGGGCTGTCTTAACGTATGGGCACAATGTGCACTGGCTGGGGTCCCCAGGAGCATAGGGGTCCACGATGTTTCTGATGCCTATGTATGTTTCTGTTTTGCTATCCAAACAGGGGCCCCAGTGCACTACTTTGACCGGGGTCCTATGATGCTGGTGTGACAGCAAGTCCTTGGATGGGTTCTTCTCTATTGCAAGTCAAAAGAGGGAGAGGCAAGTAATGACTGTGACACACCCAAATCCTTCCAGATTTTTTTTTGCAGCTGAGCAATGCCCATGGAGCACTTCCAGGGCTGACAAGAGACATGAAAGAAAGTTAAAATGTCACCTGAAATAAATCAAAATGACTACAAAGGAACTTTGAGGAGATTGACACAAACTTGTCTCTGAGCATATGCCTAAGACGTGAATAAGACGGATCCTAGAAGTGAGTCATGAAGTGTGAGAAAAGTGAACAGAGAAAAGGCAAAGACACACTTCATTACTTACGTCTGTATAACTCAGAGAGTGTAAAGGTCATCAAGGATCTTTGGATTTTAATATATTGTTTGTATTCATCTGTGAAGGGGTTGTCCATTCTGAATTTTCACTTTTTTTTAATCAGCAAATGTGTCTGTTGTGTAATATGAGGGATCTTTAAAGGAAAAAAAGACAGGCATGATGGAAAATAACAACAATAACATCAAAAATGTTCACCGTTCACCACATCCTGGTTAAGGTCACAGTGTACCAAGACCTACATAAACAAATACAGAAAAGAAAAGACTAATAATTAAAGTGAGTCGTACTTCTAAAATGGAACAGTAAGGGAAGATTAAGAAAGTGGTGGCCACCCCCTCCCAGCATCAAAATGAAGAGAAAAAACAATCAGCCTAGCAGAAAAATAACAAGGGACAATGGAAGAACCAAAGGCAGCAGCTCTGATCAAGGGGTCTTTATTGGGTGAGTTACCTTCTCAGGTGTTAATGAGACCACCATTACTGTGAGAGCTCTAAAGGGGTGTCTGTCCATCCAGAATGACCAGCAGACATCATGTGAGCCTCACTGATCTCTAGACTTGCTTTAGCAGAGAAGGATCAGTAGCCTGTAAAATCAACATCTGAATATCTTTATAGTACTGTAACTATGTAGCTTATATACAGTAGCACCTCTCATGAGAGTGCCATCACAAAATGACTGGAAAAGAATTCTGAACTATTTAACTGGGGGAAAATGCGTGCTAAAGAGCCCCGTGCATTGAACTGCCTCTCCAGCCAGGGCTGGTCTCTGCTGTTCACTAACTGCTGGGATGACACACAACACTACATTTGAATTAGCTGCCTTGGGCAGAGCGACAGATGCAATTTCAGGTCGAAAAGGTAATAAGAGTGGATAGAAACAGATAGAAATAAGCAGCAAGAAACAGAGAAAAAGAAAGTGCTAAGAACAGAGTTCTGGAAAACTCCAAAGATAGAAATTAAACAAAATGAGAGACAACTAACCATCTAACTGCTACCCAAAGTCAGTTAGTGATGCATACTGTATCTGTCAATCAAATATACTATCTATCTATCTATCTATCTATCTATCTATCTATCTATCTATCTATCTATCTATCTATCTATCTATCTATCTATCTATCTATCTATCTATCTATCTATCTATCTATCTATCTAACTGGGAATTGGGGCTGACTGGGCCATTGTTTTATCTTTTATGAATTTAAATGAAAAGGACACTGGAGGAGAGATGAGGAAAATATACAATATTATATGATAACTGTGTATGGGGTTACACGGGGTTAATAGGGATTTAATATTTTTTTACTGTTTATTTCTTTGTATTGGTTATTTATAATACGGTTTGTTATATGTGTACTTTTAATATATTGATGTTTGTCCTTGTTCTTTTTTTTTTTTGGTTCAATAAAGTACTTTTAAAAATTAAAAAAAAAAAAATCTATCTATCTATCTATCTATCTATCTATCTATCTATCTATCTATCTATCTATCTATCTATCTATCTATCTATCTATCTATCTATCTATCTATCTATCTATCTATCTAATCCTGCCTACTATACTAAAATTAAAATCTATCTATCTATCTATCTATCTATCTATCTATCTATCTATCTATCTATCTATCTATCTATCTATCTATCTATCTATCTATCTATCTATCTATCTATCTATCTATCTATCTTGCCTACTATACTAAAATTAATATCTATCTATCTATCTATCTTATCCTGCCTACTATACTAAAATTAAAATCTAAAATCTATTGTATATAATGCCTTTCTCTATCTATCTATCTATCTATCTATCTATCTATCTATCTATCTATCTATCTATCTATCTATCTATCTATCTATCTATCTATCTATCTATCTATCTATCTATCTATCTATCTATCTATCTATCTATCTGATATAGTGCCTTTCATTGACTGGTGTGTGATGGAGTGTGGAGTCAAAGTTTCACGTACCTGCTGTCCACTGAATAGTTGAGGAGCAGTTAATTGGCATCCATTTTTCTTTTGTGAAACATGACTGCTGTTGCATTGTGTGTCACAAACACATTTCTTTGCCTCCATTCACTCACGGCTTGTTATTTTTGTTCAGGGTGTAATGTTGGCGCAGTGGTTGTAATTAAACTGTGGTTCGTGTCCCCTATATGGAGCTTACATGTTCCAGTCTAAAGGCATGCAGGTTTGCTGGTAGTAAATGGGCCCGGGTGTGTGTGCATGTGTGTGTGTGTGTTTTTATTCCGTGATGGACTGGCACCCCGTTCAGGGTTTGCTCCTGCCTTGTGCCCTATGCCACCAGGGATATTCTCCAGCACCCCCCTGTTCAGGGCTAAGCAGGTTAGACAATGACTGACTGTTATTGCTCATTAACTAATTTGCATGTGAATCCTCAATAGAGGAGAATGTTTTAAACATGCCCTGAAAGGTAAATATTTCATCTCAGTCATCCCATTGGAGTGAAACTGGAAGGAAGTCATTTGCGCCGAGCCTTTTTATTACTGACTTTTCTTTTTACTGTTTGCCTTTGTCAACTGGAATAAGCACAGCCTGAAGGCAAGGGCTGAAAAAACAAACAGGCACACACATGCAAAAGTGACACAATGTGGCTATGGCAGTCGTCACCTACCAGCTACAAACAGCTAAGCTTACAAAGTGAATGAAAAATGAGGTGCGCGAGACATGACAGGAGTCTGTGGATGGTATTGAATTGGATTGGCAGCGATGACTTGTGATGCACATTCACTTTTCACCTACTCTGGCGTGTTGTGCCAAAGGACCACGTGGGCCATTTGTTTCTGTTTGAACAGTGAGACACACGTACACGTAATGAAACCCAGAGACACGGCATCCCCGAGACCTGTGAAGTCGAAGGACACAGCATTGAGCTTTACTAAATTCTCCAAATCCGAGGGTGGCGCCCTTTCTCGGGAATCTCACAGAGAGTTCCTGGTTTAGTGACCGAGTGGGACGAGGATCAGTACCTCTAAATCTGAGCCCTCAGTAGGATAAAATTAGACTGTCGTCTCAGAGTGGGAGGTGAGTTGCTACCTCAAGTGGAGGAGTTTAAGTACCTCGGGGTCTTCTTCACTAGTGAGGGGAAAAGGAACAGACAGATAGGAGCGGTTTTGTTTTTTGTAAATGTTGAGGGTGTTCTATTGAAGTTGTGGGAGGCTGAGTTTGCCTACCAACACTAACTAGTGTATGTGTCCAAGTTACAGAACAAAAGAGAAAGACTGAATTATTATTTTGCCGTTTGTAGTGATCGTCTCCTTCAGTTGTACGCACAACATTACCAGTATAAAGAAAAGGAGTAAAAGTGTTTCTCTTGACAACAGATTGTCACACTGGTGTGAGAAGTGGGATATAGGATCAGAATTCTCTGAAAAGAAGATATTAATGCTGACCTATCAGAATTGGGTGGCACCCTTTAAACATAGAGTCGCACCAGAAGACCCAGCCTCACCTGCTGAGCCTCCCCAGAGACCCCCACGGTGAAAACATCCACTGTGCTGGCAGCAGGATTTTAGTGTGTACTGTGGCAGTGATGGGGGTTTGCCTGACCCCCCCTAGGTGGACGCTAAGTAGTGACAGTGATTGTCTGCATTAGCTACCAGTGTAAATAAAAAGTGTTTATTTTTGACAACAGTGTCTATTTGTCACACAGGTGTCAGAAGTAGGATATAGGATCAGGATTCCCTGAAAAAAACAAATTAATCATTCTCCGCCAGGGCAGGCTGGCACCCTTTAAACTCAGAATAACACGAGAAGACCCAGACGACTTTGACGGTAATTGCCTGCATTAGCTACCGGTATAAATAAAATGAGTAAAGGTGTTTATTATCGACAACAGAGTGTGTCTATTTGTCACACTGGTGTGAGAAGTGGGATATAGGATCAGGATTCCCTGAAAGAACAAATTAGTTGTGCTCTGCCAGGGCAGACTGGCAACCTTCAAACACACAGTAACATCAGAAGACCCAGACGACTTTGACGGTGATTGCCTGCATTAGCTACCAGTGTTAATAAAATGAGTAAAGGTGTTTATTTTTGACAACAGAGTGTGTCTATTTGTCACACTGGTGTCAGAAGTGGGATATAAGCTCAGCATTGCCTGAAAAGAAAAAAATGAATGTTGCTCTATCAGGTTGGGCTGGCACCCTTCAGACACGGAATAACACCAGAAGACCCAGATGGCTTTAACGATGATTATCTGCATTAGCTACCGGTATAAATAAAACGAGTAAAGGTGTTTATTTCTGACAACAGAGTACAGTAATCCCTCGCTACTTCGCGGTTCACTTTTCGCGGATTCACGACTTCGCGGATTTTATATGTAAGCATATCTAAATACATAACGCGGATTTTTCGCTGCTTCGCGGGTTTCTGCGGACAATGGGTCTTTTTACTTGCTTCCTCAGTTGGTTTGCCCAGTTGATTTCATACAAGAGATGCTATTGGTGGATGGCTGAGAAGCTACCCAATCAGAGCACGCAGTTAAGTTCCTGTGTGCTGCTGATTGGCTCAGCGACAGAGTGTTGCATTAACCAGGAAGTCTCATCTCACTCATTCATCATTAACGTGCTAATGCTTCAGGGGCCGTGTCCAAGCACCAACAGAAGATGCAAATGATTGCAGAAAAGATAAAAGTTTTGGATATGTTGAAGGAAGGGAACAGCTACACCGCTGCAGGACATCAATTCTTTTTATTTAAAAAGGAGGAAAAGCATATAAGATCTACGGCCGCAGTGTCCTTTAACCAGGGTGCAAAACGAGTTGCAAGTGGACGTGATAAGGCAGTAGTCTGGATGGAGTCTGCTTTAGGAATCTTTGCAACAAGGTCGACGATGTCATGACCGCCTACAAGCTGCTACGTGTACTTCGCTATACAGTAAGTGTAAACTTATCTACCGATTTCATATTGCTTAGCAGTTGTCCCTGTTTTTTAATAGAGTAAATGGTGGGTTGTAAACAATACAGGGAGGGTTTAAAAACGTCCAAATACACGTTAAATAATTAAATAAATATAGTGTCCCTACTTCGCGGAAATTCAGTTATCGCGGTCGGCCTTGGAACCTATCTCCCGCGATAAGTGAGGGATTACTGTATGTCTATTTCTCACACTGGTGTCGGAAGTGGGATGTCAGGATATCAGAAGAAGACCAGAAGACCTAGATGGCTTTGACGGTGATTTCCTGCATTAGCTACCGGTGTAAATAAAATTAGTAAAGATGTTTATTTCTGGCAACAGAGTGCATCAATCTGTCACACTGGTGTCAGGAGTGGGATATAAGATCAGCATTTCCTGAAAAGAAGAAATCAATGGTGCTCTGCCAGGGCTGGCTGACACCCTTCAAACACACTAACACCAGAAGACCCAGACAACTTTGACGGTGATTGTCTGCATTAACTAGTGTTATAAATACAGAGTAAAATTGTTTATTTTTGACAACAGAGTGCGTCTATTTGTCATATTATGTTGTGTGAAACTCTGAATTGGATTAAGCAGGTTTGAATACGGCAGGCGGAAAGCACAGAACATGTTTAACGCACCTCAAGGTCTAAATGTATTGTGATAGTAGAGCATCATGACACCAGTTGAAGGTGTACAATAAATCAAATCCACGTTAAAAAACAAGATGGCCCCTTCACCTAATTGATAGCTTCAAACTGAGTGAAGGTTTTCAAGTGCCTGCTCTCCTGGATTTGGGGCAGAGCTTGTCTGCAATTATTACTTCAAACACAACAGATGTGAAAAACTGTGAAAAAGACAAGGAAATTCAACTGGACCAAATGTGGCGTAGGCCTCAGACAGACTGCAGTCTGCTTCCTCCTCGCCGTAGGCTATGAAATTTCCAAATGATCTGCAAGTATTGTGCACTGCGAGAGGCTTTTCGGAGCGTCTCTCCGACTGACATGACACTGGCAAGTTGCTAACAAGTACAAAGGCTCCTCAAGTAGAGAGACACTTTGGTCTGTCGTTGTGTCTTTTAGAGAAGGGGGCGACAGCCTCAGTGTCAAAAGTGACACCTCAGAGCGTCTGAGCCAAGCAGGAGCACGATGAGACAAACATTACAACTGTTAGCAGGGGATTATTGGTAATCGGGACATGTGCCACACTTAAGGTGTTTGTTTTAGTCTGTAATTGAAACACGTGATGGAGGGGCAATAGCGAAGTTAAGGGGGCTGCAGTCACTCTAACCTTGTATGGATTACATTTACTGTAAAGCCTGCTGGGATTCAAGATGAAATTTAAGGTTCTTACAACTTTTTACCCCAACCTGACATTTACCTTAGCAGCATCAACTTCATACCAGGAACCAACAATGGCAGACCCACTTCGGCTCACACAGAGTCAGATATGAATTGTCAGTTAATTCAACCTGTATGTCCTTTGGGATGTGGGAGAACAATCAGAGTACACAAATACAAAAAAAATATTTTATTGTAAATGACATGGAGGACAGACAGGCATCCCACCTGGATAAGAGAGTGATATACTGTATATATAGATATATATACTGTATACATATATTTATATATCTATTATGGACAGATGGAAGGACACTCATGGACGTCAAGGAAGTGTTGGGGTGTCAATACCCCTAACATTAAATAATATCAAGCAAAATAAGAGCCTGATAAGAGCAGAAACAAAAAGGGGTTTTCATTACTTTTTCCAAAGATAGCAGCTCAATAGAGCAGGTCATTCTCGGGAGCTCTGTTCTGGTGCCAGTTTGGATCTGGATTGGCACACCTCTTTCTGTGGCATCCGGGCTTTTATAGGACTGCAGTTGGTAGCGGAGGAGTCATTTGTCCTCGATAGGCATCTTAAAAAAGAAAAAAGAGAGGGCAGTGTTAGCGACAGTGCCCCCTCTCGCCCCAGGGTGGTATTGATTACCTCAGATAAACATGGAATGTGATCCTTGGACCCACACGCATGACAATATCTGTACTGCCAAAGCAGCCAATTGGCAAAGGCCCTCAGTAGAAACTTTATGTATTTGCTGCAGGAAGCTCCTCCTACCTTAGTGTCTGGGACCTCCCCTTTACACATCTCTTTTAATATGGTGCCTATCTATCTATCTATCTATCTATCTATCTATCTATCTATCTATCTATCTATCTATCTATCTATCTATCTATCTATCTATCTATCTATGAAATACATTTCTTGTTAATTTATTAAAATTTATAATCTTGCCTACTACACTCTATCTATCTATCTATCTATCTATGAAATGCATTTCTCGTTAATTTGTTTAAATTTTTAATGTTGCTTACTACAATCTATCTATCTATCTATCTATCTATCTATCTATCTATCTATCTATCTATCTATCTATCTATCTATCTATCTATCTATCTATCTATCTATCTATCCTGCCTACTATACTAACATTTCTATCTATCTATGAAATGCATTTCTCGTTAATTTGTTTAAATTTTTAATGTTGCTTACTACACTCTATCTATCTATCTATCTATGAAATGCATTTCTTGTTAATTTATTAAAATTTATAATCTTGCCTGGCGGCACGGTGGTGCAGCGGGTAGCGCTGCTGCCTCGCAGTTGGGAGACGTGGGGACCTGGGTTCGCTTCCCGGGTCCTCCCTGTGTGGAGTTTGCATGTTCTCCCCGTGTCTGTGTGGGTTTCCTTCGGGCGCTCCGGTTTCCTCCCACAGTCCAAAGACATGCAGGTTAGGTGGATTGGTGATTCTAAATTGGCCCTAGTGTGTGCTTGGTGTGTGGGTGTGTTTGTGTGTGTCCTGCGGTGGGTTGGCACCCTGCCCGGGATTGGTTCCTGCCTTGTGCCCTGTGTTGGCTGGGATTGGCTCCAGCAGACCCCCGTGACCCTGTGTTTGGATTCAGCGGGTTGGAAAATGGATGGATGGATAATCTTGCCTACTACACTCTATCTATGTATGAAATGCATTTCTCATTAATTTGTTTAAATTTTTAATGTTGCTTACTACACTCTATCTATCTGTCTGTCTGTCTGTCTGTCTGTCTGTCTGTCTGTCTGTCTGTCTGTCTGTCTGTCTGTCTGTCTGTGAAATGCATTTCTTGTTAATTTGTTTAAATTTTTAATCTTGCCTACTACACTATCTATCTATCTATACCTCTATTATCAGTTAATTACAAAAGTAAGCAGGACTTAAAAGAGCCAACACCTAACAAAACAAAATTGAACCCCCAGCTGAGAGAAAGAAAGGAGAGCCAAATGAACAGGCAAATATTTTTAAAATTAATTAATGAATTAAAAAAGTAAATGAGGCAGAATGTCCTTCCTCCCCACTATAAATGCTTATTCTAAAATGTTTTTCATTACAGTAAGTCTTGTTATGTTTAAGAAACGTTTTGAACAGAAACTCTGCGTGAGAATTTGATTTTTGCCAGTTTCATTTTCTACAGAAAATCAGTTGCCCACTGACTTATAAGAGGTGGGCTAGGATTCTTCCAGGTAAGCAGGATGAGTCTACGTGTGAGTTTTGTGGCACTGGTTGTCCTTCTCCATGTTACGCCCACCTGGGAGACCACCAAGCACAGCTGATAAAGAGTAACAAGTGATTGGGACACCAAGGCTGTCTGATGGGCATTCAGAGGTTTTTGCCCAAGATGAAGTTCATTTGTCCGTCAGTATTCTGAGCCGTGCAGTTTGAGTGCTCCACTCCACTTTTGAGAACAGTGTGTTCTCCATTATGATGTCTCCATTACTGTGATTTTTTCTTTCAGTGTTTATTTAGTCTGTGAGTTGTCAGGTATTTGAATCGTATTTAGCCCTTTCTGTGGAATGATAGATGGATGGATGGATTGTATTTTTGATGGTTTCTGCCGTGCTTTCGATGGTGTGTGCTATAAAATGTACAAAAGAGGCTTAAGAGAGCTTGATCTAATCTGCCATTTACAGTAAGAGACAGCACTAATTGAGAATTCACGCTTCGTCAGCCCATTGTAAGAGAGGTAAACTTTTCTTTCTCTGTTAATTTCCTTTCCTTGTTTACATTAGTGAACATGTCTGGTGACTCACCTCTTGGACTCCTCAGTTGTCGACAGAGAGCTTTGGTTTGTTCTGTCATGTAGCTGGGAGTCTTAATGGAGGCCTTGATAATGCCTGAGGATTTGCTTTGTTGTCATCGTCCTCCGGTGGAAAGCTGTGAGTGTGTATACATGGGTGAGTGTTTGTGCCGTGGGCCGAGACCCCCAGTCATACTAACTAAGCACTACGTTTTGAGAATTAAGCCTTTTGACTTGATAGGCCAGAATTTACAGGCCGGTACCCCTGCAGAGATGTGTCAGTCCCCTGGACCAATGGAGCGTGGCTCTCATAGACATCTGCCATAATGCTAAACCACACACCTCTATGACTTTTAAGACGAACACAGAGGAGCAGCCGAGGCCAACGTGTCAAGACAGTTTATAGGTGTCTTGGGATTTTGCTTTGAACTTTGTGAAGTGGAAACCTCCGTCAGTGTGGTCAGTTTTCAGCTTCTTTGGGAAGAGGGCATCTTAACAATTTCAGAGCCCCAATGAGAAATTCTTGTCAAATTTGAAAGACTCCTGTGAGATTTAAAATGAAGAATTAGGGCAGCTGGGGCAGATTTACAGGATCTGTGTGGCTTATTTAAACCACTATGAGGTCAATTTTCTACTATTTCAAAGAAAAAAAATGTATATGTTATATCAACTCAACAAAATTCATCCATACATTATCCAACCCGCTATATCCCAACTACAGGGTCACGGGGAACTTAAAAATATGTTTAGTACAATTTCATACTTCAGTTATGAAAAGTGGGTTTTGCATCTACCTTTGGACAGCAGTGTGGCACAACGGGTAGCAACCTAGTGATGTTGGGCAGGTCCCAGAGTGACACAACTTCAGTGTACAATCTGCATGTTCTCCTGGTGTCCACATGCAGACCTTTGTGAGGACATGTCTTCAGTTTGTCATGATGGGTAACTGATTGATGGGCAAAAATGGCAAATGCGTCCTCTTAAAATGAAATCTACAACACAGTCTTGCTAGAGTGACCAATTTGAAAGGGCAACTGTCCTTGCAATAAAGTGCCATCGAGCACATGTTTTCTTTGAAATTTTGTTTGAAATAAATGGGGTTGTGCTCAGTTGGCACTTTGATTATTTGAATTAGCCCTGCCTTGTCATCTGCCACTGTCTATTTATCTATTATATAGTGCTTTTCATATCTACTTTGGTGCACTCCTAGAAGTACTTGGGGGTCCACATCAGTGAAAGGTTAGACTGGTCTCAGAACACAGAGGAACTGTAGAAGAAAAGGCAGAGCAGGCTCTTCATCCTTAGGAGACAGCGTTCCTTTAATGTGGGAAGTGACATCCGTCACAACTCTGTGATGGCCAGCGTGGTGTGCTGGGCTGGTGACACCACTTCAAGAGAGGACCACCAGATCAAAAAATGAATTAAAAGGGCAGGCTCAGTTATGGGACACACTCTGGACCCCCTGTAGGTAGTGGAGAAGGAGAGAATGAAAGCAAAACTGAGTGCCATAATGAACAATGCTGCACATCTCTCAATCTGACACACCAACACTGAGAACTTTCAGCCAACAAATCATTCAGCAGAAATGGGTCAGAAAAATGCTAAGGGGCGCCTTCATTAAAACAGCAATACACCTCACTCTGACTGGCACTGCCATGTTAGGCGTTTTCTCTCTCTTTACTTTTTATTGCTTTTTTAGTCATTCTTGTGTGTGTTCAGCAAATAGTGTGTGTGTAGATTAATGTATTTATCTACTGGTGTATATTTACATATTCATTGAGTAAAAAGCCAAATTTCATCCTGGGGACAAATAAAGTTTGTTCTATCTATCTATTCCAGTGCCAACAAAACCAATAAAAATTGCAATGGATGTTCTTGTAGCACTTATTCTAAACAGTATCAATAGTTCATTGTTGCATGGCACAGTACCTGATGCACTAAAAGTGTTAGCCATTAAACCAAGTCAGACCTAGACCCACACATACTAAATAATTATAGGCCTATTTCAAATTTACCGTTTCTCTCTAAAATACTAGAAAAAGCAGTCGCCAATCAGCTTCAGTCACACTTTACGCATTACAATTTATTTGAGAAATTCCAGTCTGGTTTCTGCTCTGGTCATAGTACAGAAACGGCACTAACGCGGGTTGTAAATGACATTCTGATATCCTCTGATGAAGGAAACTCCACTGTTATTATGTTGTTGGACTTAAGTGCAGCATTTGACACCATCGACCATTCGATTTTACTGCACAGGCTAGAAAATGATGTTGGGCTTACAGGCACCGTGCTCGCTTGGTTTAGTTCTTACTTATCAAATCGATTCCAATATGTACAGAAATGTGCTGACAGGACTCCATCATTATACACAGAAGTTCAATATGGTGTCCCGCAGGGCTCAGTGCTGGGACCTTTACTGTTTTCACTGTACATGCTTCCACTGGGATCTCTCATTAGGAAACATCATGTTAATTTTCACTCGTATGCAGATGACACCCAGTTATACCTTTCATTTAAATCAGATGAAGTTTCTCCAATGTTGTCTTTAATTAGTTGTGTTTGTGAATTAAAGGAGTGGATGGGTGTCTTTAAACAGCGATAAAACAGTGATGTTAATTGTTGGAGGGAATGACACTGATCACAACAATATTCTGTCATCATTTAACTCAGTTGGAATCCCCATTAATTTTACTGAATCAGCCCGCAATCTAGGAGTTATCTTTGACTCTAGCATGTCATTTAAAGCGCATATCACAAAGTTGTCCAAAACATGTTTCTTCCATCTATCTTAAAAATGTTGGGAAATTAAGGCGCTTTCTAAATAAACAGGATTCTGAGAAATTAATTCATGCATTTATTTCTAATAGGACTGACTACTGCAATGCGGTGTTCACTGGATGTTCAAACTGTTCTCTATACAGCCTCCAGTTAATACAAAATGCGGCTGCAAGAATTATTACAAGAACAAGAAAATACGAACACATAACTTAACAGTTCTTAAATCCTTACACTGGCTCCCGGTTAAGTTTAGGGCAGATTTCAAAATCCTCCTTTTAACATATAAAGCATTAAATGGCCAAGGTCCGGCTTACTTGTGGGAACTTATCATGACTTACAAACCTGAGTGCACATTAAGATCTCAAGATGCTGGTCTGCTTATTATTCCAAGGATTAATAAAATAACAATGGGAGGTCGAGCTTTTAGTTACAGGGTCCTTAAACTGTGGAGTGGTCTGCCTGCCACTATAAGAGATGGCCCTTTGGTCTCAGTTTTTAAATCCCGGCTGAAGACTCACTACTTCAGTTTAGCACACCCTGACTAGAGCTGCTGATTAACTGTACAGACTGCATCTCTGTTGTTAGTCATTAGCACTAAAACATAAGTAACATGATAGTTAGGATTGGATACTAACCCTCACCTATTCTGTTTCTCTTCTCGGTACTCAAATGTGACACTTGGTGCCACGGCCCACCTGCCAAGTTGTTTTGCCTGCCTAAGGTAAAGTCATCTCTGATGGAGGATCGCAGGAATCGTGGGAAGGAGGGGTCCTTTCATCAGATTGGCTGGCCCAGCGCTGTTTCAGCTATGGAATGGCCAAATGGGGGAGGCAGCTTGATGGCTGAGGTCTCCAGGACTCTAAACATATCCAAATCATATTATGTGATATCATCTACTGTTAAATTTTGCTCCGTACTTCTAACATTTTTATTTTTATACTGTATTGAGGATTTGTTCTGTTCTCTGTGTTGTATTATATTGACCCCCTTCTTTTGACACCCACTGCACGCCCAACCTTCCTGGAAAGGGGTCTCTCTTTGAACTGCCTTTCCCAAGGTTTCTTCCATTTTTCCCTAAAAGGTTTTTTTGGGAGTTTATTCCTTGTCTTCTTAGAGAGTCAAGGCTGGGGGGCTGTCAAGGGCCTGTTAAAGCCCATTGCGGCACTTCTTGTGTGATTTTGGGCTATACAAAAATAAATTGTATTGTATTGTATTCTATCTATCTATCTATCTATCTATCTATCTATCTATCTATCTATCTATCTATCTATCTATCTATCTATCTATCTATCTATCTATCTATCTATCTATCTATCTATCTATCTATCTATCTATCTATCTATCTATCTATCTATCTATCTATCTATCTATCTATCTATCTATCTATCTAATCCTGCCTACTATACTAACATTAATATCTATCTATCTATCTGTAGCTTGATACATGAGCTTATTAAAGTTTAATACAGAAATCTTTTGCACAATGCTCCTTTGACAATACAAATCAAAACACCATTAATGTTTAAAACGAGGCTTTCTGACGATATAGATTTGTAATCCATCCCACAAGCCTCACTGCTGGTCTGTCATGTGCATCAGTAGAACATCCAACGGCCCGGAGTGTTTATGAAGAGCTGTTCAGTTCTTATTCCTCATTATTACCTTTTAAAAAAATAAACTTTTTTGCTCTTTCTGTTTTCTGCATTGTAACAGGAGCCGTGTTAGATGAACTCGTACTTTTCACGTACTCATCTTTCATTTTCGCTGGGTGACTTCTGACCCCATCACCCCGACAGGCTGGCAGAGTGACTGTCAGTGCGTTTGTGGTGGTGAAAGTGACATGAAAGGAGCTGTGACTGATGCTGAGGCTCAGGCCTCATCGCGACTCCTTGCTCGGCCCAATTTGTTTTTTATGTTCGTTTTTTTGAGGTCCAACAGGCGGACGTTCTCTCGCTCCTCCTTGATTCAGGATCATTTGGAGAAAGTGTTCTCGGGCATGGGTTGTGCTGCTCTTTTCTTTAGGTGTCGTATTTCGTTTGGGTTTTACACAGTTAAAATGTCTTTTGCTGATGTCAAGCACAACCCCGTAATCCTCCTGGGAGGTTTGTACGTGGCTTATGTTTTTTGATTCGTTGAACATGTTGAGGGTGCTGAAAGCGTGTGGTGCCCGAGGAAGTGGAGTGCGGCTTTGCGAAGGGCCTGTCCCTTTAAATGTTGCCTCTCACAAAGGGCGGTTGAGAAGCCCTGCGGGACTTTGCTGCTCTCCTATTCATCGTTTGCTCGGTTCTCACGCCCACGCAGTGAGTCAGGTGGATCTACCTGCAGCAGCACCTGTTGCGGCCTGTCTCACCTAGCCAAACAGAAGTCTATGGGGTGCACGTCCCAACAGCCCCTGATATGCCTCTCGGCTTTCCCGAAAAAAAACACCCAAGCCCACATTCGCTCATGCTTGTGCCAGCTTGCCTGTTAGTTTTGCTCTCCTTACCCAAATAAACAGCAGGAGCCGCAGATCTGAGCCGTGTGCCTGATGTGTGCTGGGGTTGGAGTGATGGGCTGATGCCGGACTTGTTGGTTCACCTCTCAGTCAGTGCGCTCGTCTTTGTTGTGGTGGACGCCTTTCTTATTGCATTTCGTCACTTCTGAAACAAGCGACTGGCTAGACAATGGTGTGCCTCACCTTCTGGTTTTCTTCTCAACATGTTCACCAGTCGCATGTCACTAAGTGGAGAGATCGGCTGGGATGTTGTTGCAATTGTCACAATGGAGATTCTAGTCCAGTAAGAGCTGAAGTTTCTTCTGAGTAAGAGGATGCAGGGCCTCAAAACATAAATGGATGGGACCTTTAAGTGAATGTTTGTGTGGTCTCACTTCCATTGTGTCTCTCTGTG
Source organism: Erpetoichthys calabaricus (assembly GCF_900747795.2). Taxonomy (NCBI): domain Eukaryota; kingdom Metazoa; phylum Chordata; class Cladistia; order Polypteriformes; family Polypteridae; genus Erpetoichthys; species Erpetoichthys calabaricus. Next base: position 85,284,486 of record NC_041410.2, on the reverse strand, counting down.
TCCCTTATTGTTCTCTGACAGCTATTTCAAAATCGGCAGATAAACAGGCTACCAAGTCTTCTTCTTCATATTCTCATCTCTAATGAATAGACAGGTCTCATGTCTTCCTCGCTCTGCTAGGCTCATCTCTGTTTTTCTAGAATCATCTCAAGCCTTTTTATGACATTCTCCTTAAGGCCACGTCACATTACATGACTTTTCCAGTGAGTTTCAGTCGTCATTGACATAACATTCCCATGACTTCCAGTCATTTTCTTTGACATACCCAGCAACTCAGTCCAACCAGTCTGCGGCTCACTCTGACTAGAACAAGATTTGAACTCATGTCCTAAGATCTATCTTAGGTCTCCCTGCTTAAGCTTGATGAATGAATGGACTGGTTTAATTCAATTCATTGTCACAAGGGAAGACAATCCCTGGAGGAAACAACCTCTGAGAAGATGCCACTTCATGGCACCTCAAGTGGGACTAATTTTGAGTCACCAGTAAATACAACATGCCCATCTTTGGGATGAAAATAAGAAAATCAGTGTCATGCACGTGTGCCACAGAGTCACCTTGCCAGCTCAGATTAGGTAGACCATACCACTCTGGGATGAGAGGGGGCACTGTTGCTAACATTCTTGTCTCTTCCATCCAAAGCTCAGAGAAGGCGACCCATGAGAGCAAGTAACCTGACCACAATAAAGGCAGCCCAGAAGGGGGCGTCACAGTCTTGGCCCGAGCCTGCTACAGGACGCAGCTTCTACTGACAAACCCCTGTATAACATTGAAAGCACTGAAACTTTGTAACCACACCCCCCTTTGCTTCTGGACTCGACCAGGTAAAGGCAGCAATTTCTGGCAGAAGATGCCTCAGTCTTGACCCGAGTCTGCTACAGACAATTACAATTACAGGCAAATTTAATGGGTTTGATTTTTTCTTAAGTAGTAGAGACAGGCTCTGTGTACATGAGAGCTGACAAATTTATACAATGGAAATAAGGAGAGACTTGTCTGTCTGATGTCGCATGTTTTACACATCATGACAGAAAGGAAAAAGAAGAATAAATGGCCAAAATTGTAATTAAACTCACAGTACCCATAGATAGATAGATAGATAGATAGATAGATAGATAGATAGATAGATAGATAGATAGATAGATAGATAGATAGATAGATAGATAGATAGATAGATAGATAGATAGATAGATAGATAGATAGATAGATACTTTATTAATCCCCAAGGGGAAATTCACATACTCCAGCAGCAGCATACTGATAATAACAATATTAAATTAAAGAGTGATAAAAATGCAGGTATAACAGACAATAACTTTATATAATGTTAAAGTTTACCCCCCCCCCCAGGTGGAATTGAAGAGTTGCATAGTGTGGGGGAGGAACGATCTCCTCAGTCTGTCAGTGGAGCAGGACGGTGACAGCAGTCTGTCGCTGAAGCTGCTCTTCTTTCTGGAGATGATCCTGTTCAGTGGACACAGTGGACTCTCCATGATTGACAGGAGTCTGCTCAGCGCCCATCGCTCTGCCACAGATGTCAAACTGTCCAGCTCCATGCTTACAATAGAGCCTCACCAATTTGTCCAGGCGTGAGGCGTCCTTCTTCTTTATGTTGTCTCCCCAGCACACCACCGCGTAGAAGAGGGCGCTCGCCACAACCGTCTAATAGAACATCTGCAGCATCTTATTGCAGATGTTGAAGGACGCCAGCCTTCTAAGGAAGTATAGTCGGCTCTGTCCTCTCTTGCACAGAGCATCAGTATTTTCAGTCCAGTCCAATTTATCATCCAGCTGCACTCCCAGATATTTATAGGTCTGCACCATCTGCACACAGTCACCTCTGATGATCACGGGGTCCATGAGGGGTCTGGGCCTCCTAAAATCCACCACCAGCTCCTTGGTTTTGCTGGTGTTCAGGTGTAGGTGGTTTGAGTCGCACCATTTAACAAAGTCCTTGATTAAGTTCCTATACTCCTCCTCCTGCCCACTCCTGATGCAGCCCATGATAGCAGTGTCGTCAGCGAACTTTTGTTCCCCTTTTCAAACCCTTTGCACAGCCCCTGGACCCTACAGGTAAGATGTTATTGACTGTCAGATAAAGAGCCGAGCTTGCAATGCCTTGGAAATGTGAAACGGTGCTAGAACATCATTCCACACACATCTTTATTCATCATCCTCTGTGATTTCTAATCAAGAAAATCACAAACCTAACAACTGCAGATGTCAAATTTGACATCCCCTGTAAGTAGGCCATGCAGTTTGGCGTAGTGGTTAAGACTTTGGACTTCAAACGCTGAGGTTATGGACTCTAATCCCACTTCTGACACCATATGACCATGAGCAAGTCACTTCATCTGTCTGTGCTCCATTTGGAAAAACAAAGTGTAACTGATTGTATCTCAAATGTCGTCGTCCTAACTTGGCAGGAAACAGACAACTAATATTCTGAGCATAACCGGGAGATGTGTGGAAAAGGCAAAGCAAAACAAAACAAATCAATCAAAGCGACCAAACCCTAGACTGAGAGCAAAAATCACAGTCAAAATTCAGTCAAGAAGTTGAAAACCAGTCCAGTCATGTGAAAATCAATCACGGAGAAAATTACTATGAGAGTTTTAAAGCTCAGTGCAACCGTTGACCTGTTATCCCGTCTGTTGATAAACTGAAGGTCACGGCCTAGAAACGCGGGTGTCACAAACCTAACAATGATTATGCAAAATGGCTTCCACTTTAGGAAAACACTGTAAGAGCCCAACATTCAGCCCTGATCGTGACAGTTGTATTTCGCCTTGGATAAAGGTGTCCACCAAATAATGAGCGATAACAGCTACAAGTCGTTGAATGTGACTTTGGCTTTAGCTGTTTCAAATTCAGTAATTGAGATGACAGAGAATGAACACACGAACGTCTTCACTTCTCTTTCAAGGTGTGTTTTCCACTCATCTTCACTCTTCTGTTCTCATCTCCTCTCTTTTTCATCACGTTGTCTTGCTGTTCTGAATGTGTTCTCCGACATTCGTTGACTATCAGGACAGCGACCCGACCATCTCATCTTTATTCTTTGGCTGTGTCTTCTTTACTTTGGTGGACTCATACTTGCACTTGCATCTAAACATGCCCCTTAGCTGTTGTGAGAGAAATGTCACCCAGTTCATTGACTAACAAGACATTAACTCAGTGCCATCTCCTCACTACTCCTTCAACCAGGGAACGTAACCAACTAGGAACACAAGATGAATCAACCTTGAAGAGGGTACCAGGGCCCACTCACTCTGGGACATTTTAAATTCAGCAGTTAACCCAGCGATTCTCAAACAAAAGTAACAAAAAAGGGGGCGCGAATGTTTTAAACTTGTAGCGGTGTATCGGCAGCAAAAATATATAGGAATAAATTTTATTAGGGTTTTAAAAAAACGTTAGGGGGGCACGATTAAATCTGTTATGAAAACTCGGGGCGCAAATACTTAATGGTTGAGAAACGCTATGGACATGGGATTTCTCAGTGTTTTAATTTTTAATAAATTTGTAAAAACCTCAAGTAAACTTTTTTCACGTTGTCATTATGGGGTGTTGTGTGTAGAATTCTGAGGAAAAAAAAGAATTTAATCAATTTTGGAATAAGGCTGTAACATAACAAAATGTGGAAAAAGTGATGCGCTGTGAATACTTTCTGGATGCACTGTAAGCATAAGGAGAAAGTGCTAACAGCATACAGGCAATGACTGGCCATGGGATTTCAACCCTACAAGCTAATTCTGAACATATACAAGAACTTTATTAAAATGTGATTTAGTGTGAAAATAAATCAGTTTTATAATAATTTAAATACACTTTCCACCCTTTCCAGTAATCTAATATTTTCATTTCAGGGTGTTTGGTAGCCCCGTTTCCGTTTTTTGGATGCTAACACACATAAGGCACGCTTACATCATGTGAAGAATGACCATCTGGTCAAAAAGAGAAGATTTGTGACTAGACCAAGATTTGAACTCACATTCTGAGATTTGTGAAGTAACACTACTGTTGTACCACCATATCTTGTCTCCCTGCTTAAGCTTGATGAATGAATGGACTGGTTTAATTCAATTCATTGTCACAAGGGAAGACAATCCCCAGAGGAAACAACCTCTGAGAAGATGCCACTTTACTTCATGGCACCTCAAGTGGGGCTAATTTCGAGTCAGCAGTAAATACAACAGCGTTTCTCAACCTTTAAATATTTGCGACCTGAGTTTTCATAACAGTTTTAATCGCGCCCCCTAACGTTTTTTAGAAACCCTAATAAAATGTATTCCTATATTTTTTGCTGCCGATACACCGCTACAAGTTTAAAATTTTCCTACGAATAGCGAAATTACTCAACCTATTGCAACATTTTTTGTTACTTTGCGCCCCCGCGCCCCACAGTTTGAGAACCGCTGAAATACAACATGATCATCTTTGGGATGAAAATGTGATAATCACTGTCAGGCATATGTGCCACAGGGTCACGTTGCCAGTTCAGACCAGGTAGACCATACCACTCTGGGATGAGAGGAGGCGCTGTCGCTAACATTCTTGTCTCTTCCCTCTGCAGCTCAGAGAAGATGCCCCATGACAGAAGGATAGATGACAGAGGCAGCCATGCCCGGAAAATGGTGTCTCAGTCTTCAGGACGCAGCTCCTACTGACAAACCCCTGTATAATATCGAAAACTCTGAAGCTTTGTAACCGCACCCTCTTTGCTTCTGGGCTCGACCAGATAACGGCAGCAATTCCTGGCAGGAGATGCCTCAGTCTTGACCCGAGTCTGCTACAGGACAGAGTTCCTACAGACAAACCCCTGCATAATAGTGAAAACTTTTCAGCTTTGTGCTACTTTTTTTTGCCATCGAGTACCTGCTTGTTTTATGGATTTTCATTTTAGTGTGCCATTAAATGGGGTGACTGAGTTGGCACCCAAACTATTCCTAGACTCTACCAGTCTCACGTGCGCCATACCCATCTATCCATCCATTATCCAACCCGCTGAATCCAAACACAGGGTCACGGGGGTCTGCTGGAGCCAATCCCAGCCAACACAGGGCGCAAGGCAGGAACCAATCCCGGGCAGGGTGCCAACCCACCGCAGTGCGCCATACAAGAGAAGGGAAAATTCTGACACACACCAGAATGAACTGATATTCTAAACCAGGATTCTGGAGCTGTGAGTCAGCAGTTAAAGTCCTCCACGCCACTATGCTGCCCCCCCCCCCCCACTCTAAGTATTACGAAAATTGGTTTACAGTTACAGAAGCTGAACATCAGACGCTAGGCACAAACCAACCCTGGACTAAAAAAAAAAATTTCATTCATCCATTTTCAAACAGGGATTTTTCAGTTTTGGAGCACAGGGGTCACAACTTGGTGCCAATGTAGTGCAAGGCAGGGCTGTATGCCAGTCCCTATGGAATAAAACAAATCCAAATCTTTCTTTCTTTCTTTCTTTCTTTCTCATTTAACCCAATAATACTCATTCTGCAGCATCACCCTGTCGATTGTAATAACACACACTGCTTGGCCTGTCATCCAGCGCTCAGCCCCAGGCGGGTGTAAGGTGGTGGTGTCTAGGCACGCTGCTACTACACCAGGGCTGAGCTGCCAGTTATGCAAGAGTTCATTGTGTACTATCACCATATATGCTGACTCTGCACTCCCCGGGGGTCCCTCCTGGTGAATGTTTCATAGTTACACGTGGCCATGTGAGGGATAAGCCGACAAACACAAACTAGTACTTGGACAGATGTAGCCAGTGGGATGACACAAAACAGCTGGAAGGCCAGGGTGTAACATATAAATTATACGACAAATCTGTCTTTGTTTCTTGATATAGCATTTAATTAGTCAAATCTTCTTTTATTTAGGACATAGCCATCCAAAACAGGCTATTGCATCAGAATGCCCGTGTTCTGTTGGGGTAGGATACCCTGGGGTGACCCTATTCTCCCTTTCACACTCTTTATGACGTAGCCCTGAATGGAGTGTCCCAAATGCCACCTTTAGCCCTTGTATGTTTTCTCTTACCAGCCGGGTCACTGTCAGGATCAAGCGCAACTGTAGCCACATACTTCTCCCCCCCCCATTTTTGTTATATCTATGACCCCAAGAACAAACAAAACCACCAAGAGAGAAGGGCTACACCTTCAATTATGCACTAGAGCAGTGGCCTCCTAACTTTTTCTGTGCCTTGTCCCCCTAGAAAATCTTTGATTCATGTTCACACCCCTTCCAAAAGGAATATCATATTTGAAGATGAAGAAGTCAAATTTCTCAATTTTGAACCGCATACATTACTGTGTGTGTACAAATTGAACTCACAATAATAAGGTTTCCACTACGTGCATGAAATTTAAATATAAATTGAGCAATTTAAATTTATAGATGGGCGGCACGGTGGCGCAGTGGGTAGCGCTGCTGCCTCACAGTTGGGAGACCTGGAGACCCGGGTTCGCTTCCCGGGTCCTCCCTGCATGGAGTTTGCATGTTCTCCCCGTGTCTGCGTGGGTTTCCTCCCACAGTCCAAAGACATGCAGGTTAGGTGGATTGGTGATTCTAAATTGGCCCTAGTGTGTGCTTGGTGTGTGTGTCCTGCGGTGGGTTGGCGCCCTGCCCGGGACTGGTTCCTGCCTTGTGCCCTGTGTTGGATGGGATTGTCTCCAGCAGACCCCCGTGACCCTGTGTTCGGATTCAGCGGGTTGGAAAATGGATGGATGGAAATTTATAGATCGCAGTAAATGTGTGCCCGTGTGAAGTTTAGACGATCCCTGAGAATTGGGTATCCTGCGAAGCATCAAGCGGTGCAAGGAAATGACACACGATCAATGATCGAAGGGTTTGGTGGACTGGAGGACCCCCGTGAAGCACCAAGTGCTGACGCACCACTAAGCAGATGAGATTTGTCCCCCCTACCGATAACACCTGCAAATGCAGTTCAAAAACCGATGCACCGGCCACACAGTTAAAATTAGTGCGCTACTGCCGGGACCACCAGCCGGAGAGATGGACTGAATGTAAGGTGTTGCATCTCATTCAGTCGCCCTCGCCCCACCACGGTCAGTCAAAGTTTAAAATCAGGGCTTGCACAGACATCAATATTAGACCTCGCTCTCCTCTACGAATCATTACAAGGTCTAAATTTCATTCTCTTAAAATGAGAATGCCTTTATGAACGCTCTGCATGCAGCAAAGAACCTGTGAGAGCACACATTTGTGTGTGGCTCATTTATAGGTGACATTTGGGACATTTGGTTTTTTTCATATCATAGAACAGGAACACTAACCAATAAACAATTTGCAAAGACACTGCAAGACACCAATGGCACCACGATAAAGTCAGACAACCCACCTCACTCGATATGGGCAAATGTCTTCGTCACACCCTGAAATCACCCAGGTCAGAAACCCCTGTATTATTGGTTAACCTAATTTTGATAAATATTCTCAAATAACAAAAAGAGTGACATAACATAATGCCACTGCAATGTCAATAGGCAGCAGATAGTCCAATTAGGAGACTCAGCTCTCAATATGCTTAGACTACCAGGTGGCTCTTTGTCTTAGTAAACTGGTTGGTCTCTGCCAGTGGCTTCTCCCTCTCCAGAGGAGTCCACTTCTCCCATGGGGTAGCCAGAGGAAACGATTCAAAGACCTGCTTAAGAGAAAGCCAGTTCATCCTCACTAGATGGGACTCCCTAGTCACATGTTACCACACGATCTGTGACTTTGTGATTGCCTGCCTGCCTGAGTATTGAGGTAGATGGATGATATGACATCAGGAGGGGGAGCAGAACCACAAAGTGTGTGTGTTGTGTGTGTGTGTGCATGAGAATCCTTAATGACAGACTACACAGTCTTGTTCCCAGCACACCCAGTGATAAGCATTGCCTCCATGTGGCTAAGAGGTTTGAAAATGGAAGGTTATGTTTCTTTGCTTTACATACCCACTGTATTTTCTTGTTCAATTTCAATATCAGTCAAGTGGTTTGATTGTCATACCATTCATACACCGTATTGCAGCATACAGTGGCACGAAATGACATTCCTCAGGACCACAGTGCAACATACAGTATACACAAACACATTCAGCACATAGTGCATTAGTGTTCAATTGTAATATCAATTTCAGCACACTCAGGTTAAGTCAAATCAAGATCTTTTATGGTTATACCATTCATACACCATTTTCCAGCATATGGTGGCATGAAATGACATTCCTCAGGACCACAGTGCAACATACAGTATACATACAGTAAACACTTAAGCACATGGTGCATTACTGTTCAATTCTAATATATTTTTGAACACTCAAGTCAAGTCAAGGTTATTTTAATGTGATACCATTCATACACGGTATTGCAGCATACAGTGGCACAAAATGACATTCCTCAGGACCACGATGCAACATATACATAAACACTTAAGCACGCAGTATATTAGTGTTCAATTCTAATATGAAAATCAGTATACTCAAGTTAAATCTAGTTGTTTTATCGTTATATCATCCATACACCATATTGCAGCATACAGTGGCATGAAATGACATTCCTCAGGACCACAATGCAACATATACATAAACACTTAAGCACATAGTATATTAGTGTTCAATTCTAATATGAAAATCGGTATACTCAAGTTAAGTTAAATCTAGTTGTTTTATCGTTATATCATCCATACACCATATTGCAGCATACAGTGGCATTAAATGACATTCCTCAGGACCACGATGCAACATATACATAAACACTTAACCCCTTAACCGCCCTCTGCCGGATATATCCGGCACCGTTGTTTTATTGCTAACGCCATACTGCCGGAATTATCCGGCACATTTGCCTGTGGTTATATGAATGCCTGGCAAGTAGTATAACTGACGGTTTGGCGTGGGTATTATTACTACGTTGTATTTCGACAAGTCTGTGGTTGTTTTGGCCGGTCATGTGACGTGATTCGCATGTAACAGCTGTGAATATGGCGAAACGTAAACTGACTTCAAGTGAGGCTTTGCAGGCGATTTTGGACAGTTCTGATCATGATTGTAGCAGTTCTGAAGAAGATTTTAGTGACAGTGATGAGCAGCAACGTGCGCTGCATGATACTGTGAATGAAGAGGCATCGGATGACGGTGCTGAGTGGGTGTATCCCCAGCATCTCAGCTGGGCTGCTGCCCGTGGTGAACTACCTTTTCTGCATTCGTTTGAGGGAACGTGTGGCTTTATTGTTGATGTAAACAATTACACTGCTGAGCAGTTTTATGAGCTGTTTGTGTCACCTGATTTGATCAGACATTTTGTTCATCAGACAAATCTGTATGCAGCACAGTTTATTGAGAAAAATCCCAATTTACCTCCACATTCCCGTGTTCGTGCTTGGTTTGACACTGATGAAAACGAAATGAAAAAATTCATTGGGATTTTGATGTTGATGGGAATAATCAGAAAACCAGATATTGAGATGTACTGGTCTACAGATCCTATGTATGCAACACCTATTTTTGCAGCTGTCATGACACGTAACCGATTCTCTTTGCTGCTGAAATTCTTTCATTTGAATGACAACAGAAACAAGCCAGATAAGAAAGATCCAAACCGCGACCACTTGTTCAAGCTACGTCCTTTGATTGATCATTTATTTGAAGCATTTCAGTTGCCCTACATGCCAGGACCGTCAGTTGCAGTTGATGAAAGTTTATTGTCGTGGAAGGGCCGCTTACAGTTTCGACAGTATCTACCATTGAAAAGGGCACGGTTTGGTATCAAGATGATTTGCTTAGCTGAGAATTCAGGTTACATTTATAGATTTCGTGTATACACTGGCAACTTGCACAACATTTAGTGGTCAATACTGCTTGAATAAATGTAAAAAATGTAAAAAAAATGTAAAAAAGTAAAAAAACGAAAATTGTTCAGATTTCGCCTGGCGTGGGGAATATTTAGGGAGTTGGCGGTTAAAGGGTTAAGCACATAGTATATTAGTGTTCAATTTTAATATGAAAATCGGTATACTCAAGTTAAGTTAAATCTAGTTGTTTTATCGTTATATCATCCATACACCATATTGCAGCATACAGTGGCATTAAATGACATTCCTCAGGACCACGATGCAACATATACATAAACACTTAAGCACATAGTATATTAGTGTTCAATTTTAATATGAAAATTGGTATACTCAAGTTAAGTTAAATCTAGTTGTTTTATCGTTATATCATCCATACACCATATTGCACCATACAGTGGCATGAAATGACATTCCTCAGGACCACAATGCAACATATACATAAACACTTAAGCACATAGTATATTAGTGTTCAATTCTAATATGAAAATCGGTATACTCAAGTTAAGTTAAATCTAGTTGTTTTATCGTTATATCATCCATACACCATATTGCAGCATACAGTGGCATTAAATGACATTCCTCAGGACCACGATGCAACATATACATAAACACTTAAGCACATAGTATATTAGTGTTCAATTCTAATATGAAAATCAGTATACTCAAGCTAACTTAAATCTAGTTGTTTTATCGTTATATCATCCATACATCATATTGCACCATACAGTGGCTTGATATGACATCCCTCAGGACCAAGATGTAACATATACATGAACACTTCAGCACATAGTACACTAGTGTTCAATTTGAATATGAAAATCAGTACACTCAAGTTAAGTCAAGTTGTTTAATTCTTATACTTATATATTGTTGTACACCATATTGCAGCATACAGTGGCAAGAAATTACATTTTCCGGGACAGCAGTGCAGAAATACATAAACACTGGACAAATGAATGACAGATAAAGACCTATACTATACTATACTATACTATACTATACTATACTATACTATACTATACTATACTATACTATACTATAAATAGATCAATAAATACATGACCTTAGACCTTCTATCTATACATAAACGATGCCCAATACCAATCTGCAATGAATGGCAGTGTGAGCCACCAGCCCTCACATTCCTTTCATTCTTCAAAGTCTCATAATGACTGGCACATTCAATGTCACAGAGAAAACCTCTCAGAATTTGTACCTTACCTGGTGCTGTGGTAGAAGATATAACTTTATGGACATTCAAAACACAATTTGATGTTATTTTATGGAAATTTGTTGGTTAGGCTTGACAAGTGGCCTATTCTTGTTTCTAATGTTCTGCCATTACCTTTCATTCATTCTTGAACCTGCTTAAGCCAATTTAATGTTTTCTGGGAAGCATCAGGCCCAAATCTTAAAATTACCCATGCCATTTGTATAGTAAAGGAGCAATGCCAAGATCTCCATGTGCTTATCCACTGTCAAAGTGGAGTGTCTATACACCAGCATGGCCCATTTGCCAGGGTTCTGGACTTGAAAGCATAAGGCTGCCACTTCAGTGCTAAACACCGATTGTCTCCATGACCCTGTGTCTCTCTACCCTTTTAATTCAGGAGAGTGGAGCCATAAAGGAATAAAGGTGACCTCGTAAGTCACCTTCGATAAAGACTTCAGCCAAAAAAGCTCTGATAACTTAGACCCTTAATAGGAGAAATTTTGCCTAACATTTGCATAAAGCACAGAGAGGTGGGTATTCTTTTCTGACTGGCACATCTGACTTGGCAGTTTTGGGACAACTTGTGATTGCTGAGCCAAACATGAAGCATGCTGTAATGATAGCACGTGTTTAAGGAGTAAATCTAAAGAGGCCTTCTGGGCATGACTTACAACAGGTTTATGAGTGGGTGTGATATAAAATGCTTTTCTTTCTTTCTCTCTCTCTCATTAATTCATTCATTCATTCTTTACAAGTGGTGAGTTTGCAGTTTTTCTGCATTGAAGGAGTTTTCCCCTCGATGGGATGGCCACTGCTTTCTACTTTTCACCAAATACTTTGATAGGCCAAAAGCTTGTTAGGAGAAAGAAACAGGAATATAATAAATATTGTAGCACCTTTCACAGCAAACACTATGACAAATTGGCATACAGTATACAGTATGTCTCTGCACTTGGGCAAATATTGGAGGTAGCTGGTGCTTACTTCTGCTCGGGTGTTTTTCTCCCAGTCAAACCAGAGAACTTTACAAAAAATTGCTCCACTCAGATTATTAGCATTATCATGGCACCATTGTAGAGCAGGGGCTTCAAAGGATAAGGTTGGTATTTTTCAGATTGATGTTATTTCTTCACAATCATGGTATTGTCAGACACATCATCATCGGGAGCATTTTATGGGTTGGTGTTGGACAAAGACGGGGAAGGAGTTGACTGCAACACTTAACTGCTGTTCCATCTAAATCCTTAGAATGGAAGAGGAGAAACCATTAGGGGTCACGTCTGCTTTGTGTGATTGCCCTGGCCCTTCCGGTTTGAGCCGTAATTAAATTGAAAAATACCAGATGTTGGCGTTCATTAGCCGGACCATCTTCTTAGGACAACAAAGCACCATGCTTTTGATAATAAACTTTCTGAAAATGGCAAATGTAAATTGTTTTTTTCTTAATAAGATAGATAGATAGATAGATAGATAGATAGATAGATAGATAGATAGATAGATAGATAGATAGATAGATAGATAGATAGATAGATAGATAGATAGATAGATAGATAGATAGATAGATAGATAGATAGATAGATGTTGATGTTAGTGTAGAAGGCAGGATAAGCTGAATGATTCGTTGGCTGAAAGTCCTCAGTGTTGTGGATGCCCAGTTTAGTTCCTTTGGCCATTATTATTAAAGGGGCATCCTCCGCCACCCCAGCCTTCATTCCTTTGATTGTTTATTTAATTTACAGTGTATATTAATTTGCCATATCAAAGTATGCTCTAAAGCAGTGCTTCCCAACCCGTGTGCCGCGGCACCCTGTTATGCCGTGAGCACGGACTAAGGGTGCCGTTGCCATGTGTCAGAACATAAAAAAATTTGATTTGAACTGATAATAATAATACCAGTTACACCTCAAGACTAAAGTCATTCTACCTGTGTGCTTTAATACAGTCCAGCGTGCATCCTATTTCAACTGCAGTCTGATGAATTAATAAATATTAGCTCTAATTTACTTACTTGCCACAGGGTAAGTGACGTTGCTTCCTGTTGTCTGTTTTTTTTTTTTTTTTGCTCCGAAAATGGCCGACTGTAGTGAAAGTCGTAAATGTAAAAACAACAGCAGCATCAACGACCTCAATGAAAATGATAATGCGGGGAGCAGTAAAGTTGCAAAAACGAAAACACGATACTATCAGGACAGTTACTTGAATTATGGGTTTACATTTGTTGACAAAAAAGGTATTCAGCACCCGCGATGTGACCGAACATTACAGCTGAAGTTTAAGGACATGAATTTAACAGAGTTTTGGATTATGGTTGAAAAGGAACGTCCTGTGTTAGGTGCTAAGGCTGTCGGCATACTTATTCCATTCTGCACCACTTAACTGTGTGAAAAGGCATTCTCGGCATTGACACTACTGAAGACAAAACACAGAGGATGTTTATTGTCAGTTGAAAATGATTTACGAGTGTGTTTGTCAACTGCAGTTCGAGCTCGTATTGACAAACTTTCAAATTCTCTTCGAAGCCAGCCTTCGCATTAATTACGACGTTATAGTCTGCTTTGTGCCTTGTGACTTATTGCACTTTTCATGTTTGTGTTGTGTTCAAGTTTTTCATTTGAGACTGGTTTACTGGCAATTTATTTTTGTTACCTTTGTAAATGCAAAAATGTGTAGTTGGTACGCCTTATAAAAATAGGAATCTCATTCTACTCAATTGATGAGTTAAGATTAAATTGTTAATTTGAGTAGTTACATATCAGAGTGAAGGGGTGCCGTTAGCTGAAAAGATTTCACTAAAGGTGCCGTGGTTTGGGAGAGGTTGGGAAGCACTGCTCTAAAGTGAGCATATTTTATACATTTTTAAAAATACCTAGCCTGTTCTTGACCTCAGAAACACAGAAGGTATTTTTTCTTAAATTAAAGCCTATTCTTCTTCAAAGTGGATGTATTCAGTTTTTACAGACTTTAAGGGGTCCCAGGTACCTGTAAGCTCTATTTATAAAATTCAAGAGCAGGCCAGTTACTTTTTAAAATGAACAGCATAGGCTTAACTGTAGAATGGAGTTTCATCTGGAAAAATTAAGACTGTTACTCTCTCTCTACCCTGATAATGCAGAAATACCTTCAAATTGGAAATGCCAGACTTACCTTTTAATCATCTGTTGGTCACATATAGCTACTTAACACAACGTGTTTGCTAAAGGTGACAAAACAAAATGTAACAACAGCATAACAGACGGCCTGTAAGTACCTCGTATTCTATGTTGCTATTTGTGCTTTGTAAGTCTTATAAACACCACGCAATATTTTCTTTAAGGTCTTGTTACCTGGCTGTAAATGATAAATATGTGCGCTATGACTAACATCTACTGCAAAGAGTAACCAACTTAAAAGAAGGTTAAGGTTGTGTCATCACCTGTGGAAAGAAAAACTGGAACTTACTCCTGCTCTTCTATTTGTCTTCATGGCAAAACAGACAATGAACAAAACATCAGCCTGTGTGTAATCTTAATAGACAACGATGCTCTGTGCAATATCCCTCCCTCCCTCCCTCCATCCATCCCTCTATCCATCCTTCCATGTTCCTAACCTGCTATATCCTGAGCATACTGGCCAATGACTGACATCTTGTACTGTGAAATTGTAACAGTTCTAAGTGCTTTAAACTTAGCAAATACCTAAACTTTACTGGTTTAATAATTCTTGCATTATTGATATTTGTATCTTGTTAGCATACTAAAGGGATAGGTCCAGCATTTTTCAAGTCAAAGTTATTTCTTCAAAAACTTGATATATAACCATTTGCCATTTGAACTCGTATTCTAAAGTTATGTATTTTCTACAAATTTTAAAAAATATCTTGCTCTCACTGGCACTTTACAATGGAGACAAATGGGGCATCACCAGAAAATGAACACTTAAATACTCAGCGAATACGTCTGAGACAGTTGTCAAGCATTGGTCCACATCTTGTGATTACCCACACATCATGAAATCATTTATACATGTCATTTTTGCACCAAATAAAACCCACAAAAAAACACCAACATGGTGAGCTTCAGCTGTTTAAAAAGAAGACCAGCTGTGCACACCATCTCAAGGTTTGTCTTCTTCTGTGATAGTCGATCACTGCTTGGGGTTTCCTTTTTAAAAACACCAAATCACATGAAACCTTTCATATCATGTGGTTGGTTTTGTTTTGATTTATTTTCATATATACAGAAGAATATGAAACGTATTCTAACCGCAAGAAAAAGAGTACCAGGAATATGTAAGGAATTGGGAAGTTCTTAGAATTTTATTTTTTAGAGTGGCGTCCCATGCCCCATTAGACATTATTGTAAAGTGGCAGTAAGGGCAAGATATTTTTAAAAATTGACAAAAGCACTTAATTTTAAAACACAATTTCACATAGCAAATCCATCTATCTATCTATCTATCTATCTATCTATCTATCTATCTATCTATCTATCTATCTATCTATCTATCTATCTATCTA
Organism: Erpetoichthys calabaricus; assembly: GCF_900747795.2. Taxonomy (NCBI): domain Eukaryota; kingdom Metazoa; phylum Chordata; class Cladistia; order Polypteriformes; family Polypteridae; genus Erpetoichthys; species Erpetoichthys calabaricus. The sequence goes on along the minus strand of NC_041410.2, from coordinate 85,268,923 downwards.
TCTATCTATCTATCTATCTATCTATCTATCTATCTATCTATCTATCTATCTATCAAATATAGTGCCTTTCATGTATTTCTATCTATCTATCTATCTATCTATCTATCTATCTATCTATCTATCTATCTATCTATCTATCTATCTATCTATCTATCTATCTATCTATCTATCAATCAAATATAGTGCCTTTCATGTATTTCTATCTATCTATCTATCTATCTATCTATCTATCTATCTATCTATCTATCTATCTATCTATCTATCTATCTATCTATCTATCAAATATAGTGCCTTTCAGAATTTCTATCTATCTATCAATCAAATATAGTGCCTTTCATGTATTTCTATCTATCTATCTATCTATCTATCTATCTATCTATCTATCTATCTATCTATCTATCTATCTATCTATCTATCTATCTATCTATCTATCTATCTATCTATCTATCTATCTGTCTATCTATCTAAACAAACCTCCTATGATGAACAACAATTTTGGACGGCGTTTTCCCTTGCCCGGACGCGGGTCACTGGGGCCCCCCTCTGGAGCCAAGCCTGGAGGTGGGGCTCGATGGCGAGCGCCTGGTGGCCGGGCCTGCACCCATGGGGCTCGGCCGGGCACAGCCCGAAGAGGCAACGTGGGTCCCCCTTCCCATGGGCTCACCACCTATGGGAGGGGCCAAGGAGGTCGGGTGCAGTGTGAGTTGGGTGGTGGCCGAAGGCGGGGACCTTGGCGGTCCGATCCTCGGCTACAGAAACTGGCTCTTGGGACGTGGAATGTCACCTCTCTGAAGGGGAAGGAGCCTGAGCTAGTGCGCGAAGTTGAGAGGTTCCGGCTAGATATAGTCGGACTCACCTCGACGCACAGCTTGGACTCTGGAACCAATCTCCTTGAGAGGGGCTGGACTCTGTACCACTCTGGAGTTGCCCCCGGTGAGAGGCGCCGAGCGGGTGTGGGTATACTTATTGCCCCCCGACTTGGAGCCTGTACATTGGGGTTTACCCCGGTAGACGAGAGGGTAGCCTCCCTTCGCCTTCGGGGGGGGGGGTCGGGTCCTAACTGTTGTTTGTGCGTATGCGCCGAACAGCAGTTCGGAGTACACTCCCTTTTTGAAGTCCCTGGAGGGGGTGCTAGAGGGCATACCTTCTGGGGACTCCCTCGTTCTGCTGGGAGACTTCAATACTCACGTGGGCAATGACAGTGAGACCTGGAAGGGCGTGATTGGGAGGAATGGCCCCCCCGATCTGAACCCGAGCGGTGTTTTGTTATTGGACTTCTGTGCTCATCACGGATTGTCCATAACGAACACCATGTTCAAGCATAGGGGTGTTCATATGTGCACTTGGCACCAGGACACCCTAGGCCTCAGTTCGATGATCGACTTTGTGGTCGTGTCGTCGGACTTGCGGCCACATGTCTTGGACATTCGGATGAAGAGAGGGGCGGAGCTGTCAACTGATCACCACCTGGTGGTGAGTTGGCTTCGATGGTGGGGGAGGATGCCGGTCAGGCGTGGTAGGCCCAAACATGTTGTGAGGGTCTGCTGGGAACGTCTGGCAGAGCCCCCTGTCAGAAGTAGCTTCAACTCCCACCTCCGGCAGAACTTCGACCACATCCCGAGGGAGGTGGGGGACATTGAGTCCGAATGGGCCATGTTCCGTGCCTTTATTGTTGAGGCAGCTGACCGGAGCTGTGGCCGTAAGGTAGTCGGTGCCTGTCGTGGCGGCAATCCCCGAACCCGTTGGTGGACACCGGCAGTGAAGGATGCCGTCAAGCTGAAGAAGGAGTCCTACAGCACCCTTTTGTCCTGTGGGACCCTGGAGGCAGCTGATAGGTACCGGCAGGCCAAGCGGAATGCGGCTTCAGTGGTTGCTGAGGCAAAAACTCGGGTGTGGGAGGAGTTTGGGGAGGCCATGGAGAACGACTTTCGGACGGCTTCGAGGAGATTCTGGTCCACCGTCCGGCGTCTCAGGAAGGGGAAGCAGTGCAGTGTCAACACTGTATATGGTGGGGATCTGACCTCGACTCGGGACGTTGTGGGTCGGTGGGGGGAGTACTTCGAAGACCTCCTCAATCCCATTAACATGCCTTCCAATGAGGAAGCAGAGCCTGGGGACTCAGAGGTGGGCTCCCCCATCTCTGGGAATGAGGTCACCGAGGTGGTCAAAAAAACTCCTTGGTGGCAGGGCCCCGGGGGTGGATGAGATACGCCCGGAGTTCCTCAAGGCTCTGGATGTTGTAGGACTGTCCTGGTTGACATGCCTCTGCAACATCGCATGGACATCAGGAACAGTGCCTCTGGATTGGCAGACCGGGGTGGTGGTCCCCCTCTTTAAGAAGGGGGATCAGAGGGTGTGTTCAAACTACAGAGGGATCACACTCCTCAGCCTCCCTGGAAAAGTCTATTCAGGGGTCCTGGAGAGGAGGGTCCGTCGGATAGTTGAGCCTCGGATTCAGGAGGAACAGTGTGGTTTTCGTCCTGGTCGCAGAACAGTGGACCAGCTCTATACCCTTAGCAGGGTCCTGGAGGGTGCATGGGAGTTTGCCCAACCAGTCTACATGTGTTTTGTGGACTTGGAAAAGGCATTCGACCGTGTCCCTCGGGGAATCCTGTGGGGGGTACTCCGAGAGTATGGGGTACCGGCCCCCCTGATAAGGGCTGTTCGGTCCCTGTACGATCGGTGCCAGAGCTTGGTCCGCATTGCCGGCAGTAAGTCGAACCCGTTTCCAGTGAGAGTTGGACTCCGCCAGGGCTGCCCTTTGCCACCGATTCTGTTCATAACTTTTATGGACAGAATTTCTAGGCGCAGCCAGGGTGTTGAGGGGGTCCGGTTTGGTGGACTCAGGATTGGGTCACTGCTTTTTGCAGATGATGTTGTCCTGTTTGCTTCATCAGGCCGTGACCTTCAGCTCTCTCTGGATCGGTTCGCAGCCGAGTGTGAAGCGGCTGGGATGAGAATCAGCACCTCCAAATCCGAGACCATGGTCCTCAGCCGGAAAAGGGTGGAGTGCCCTCTCAGGGTTGGTAGCGAGATCCCGCCCCACGTGGAGGAGTTCAAGTATCTTGGGGTCTTGTTCACGAGTGAGGGAAGAATGGAGCGTGAGATCGACAGGCGGATCAGTGCGGCATCCGCAGTAATGCGGGCTCTGCATCGGTCTGTCGTGGTGAGAAAGGAGCTGAGCCGCAAGGTGAAGTTCTCAATTTACCAGTCGACCTATGTTCCTACCCTCACCTATGGTCATGAGCTATGGGTAGTGACCGAAAGAATGAGATCGCGAATACAAGCGGCTGAAATGAGTTTCCTCCGCAGGGTGTCTGGGCTCTCCCTTAAAGATAGGGTGAGAAGCTCAGTCATCCGGGAGGGGCTCAGAGTAGAGCCGCTGCTCCTCCGCATCGAGAGGAGTCAGATGAGGTGGCTCAGGCATCTGATCAGGATGCCTCCTGGACGCTTCCCTGGTGAGGTGTTCCGGGCACATCTAACCGGGAGGAGGCCCCGGGGAAGACCCAGGACACGCTGGAGGGACAATGTCTCTCGGCTGGCCTGGGAACGCCTTGGGATTCTCCCGGAAGAGCTAGAAGAAGTGGCCGGGGAGAGGGAAGTCTGGGCATCTCTGCTCAAGCTGCTGCCCCCGCGACCCGACCTCGGATAAGCGGGAGACAATGGATGGATGGATGGATGGATGGATGGATATCTATCTATCTATCTATCTATCTATCTATCTATCTATCTATCTATCTATCTATCTATCTATCTATCTATCTATCTATCTATCTGTCTGTCTGTCTGTCTGTCTGTCTGTCTGTCTGTCTGTCTGTCTGTCTGTCTGTCTGTCTGTCTGTCTGTCTGTCTATCTATCTATCTATCTATCTATCTATCTATCTATCTATCTATCTAATATAGTGCCTTTCATGTATTTCTATCTATCTATCTATCTATCTATCTATCTATCTATCTATCTATCTATCTATCTATCTATCTATCTATCTATCTATCTATCTATCTATCTATCTATCTATCTATCTATCTATCTATCTATCAGCAGGCTCCTATTAATTATGGAGAATCCACTGCATCCACTAAATAGTATCATCTCCAGACAGAAGAGCAGCTTCAGCGACAGACTGTTGTCACTGTCCTGCTCCACGGACAGATTGAGGAGATCGTTCCTCCCCCAAACTATGCGACTCTTTAATTCCACTCGGGGGGGTAAAGGGTAACATTTAACATTATACATAGTTATTGTCTGTTTTTCACCTGCATTATTATCATTCTTTAATTTAATATTATTTATTGTATCAGTATGCTGCTGCTGAAGAATGTGAATTTCCCATTGGGATTAATAAAGTATCTATCTATCTATCTATCTATCTATCTATCTATCTATCTATCTATCTATCTATCTATCTATCTATCTATCTATCTATCTATCTATCTATCTATCTATCTATCTATCTATCTATCTATCTATCTATCTATCTATCTATCTATCTATCTATCTATCTATCTTAGCCCCTTTCATGGCTCACGCTATTACAGATTACTCAGCTCAGCAGTAAGCCTGACCTCCCCAGTCGAGTCTCTGTCCTACTGTGTCAGCAGCGGTGATCCCTTTCACCAAAAGCACATTTACTGTTTCAGTGTTGACACTCAAGGGTGTGAGTTTTTTTTTCTGTAGTGTCATAGACTTTCACATGAAGCACTGCCTTTAACGGCTCTGCTTTTACACGCGGTACAGAGGGGCGACACAATATGAAACCCCACTCTGATTGTGCTGGCCAGTCACTGGCCTCTGCTCAGTCTCTTCTTTGACTCCACCAAGCTAAGCAGTGATGTTAAGGATGTCACACTGCTGGACATCTTAAGGTATGTCTAATTTTCTTTCACCCTTATTTGGTTGGTTTCACTGTTCTGGCAGCTGTGTATCAGAGAGCCCTGCTATTTAACTGACCAACAACTCAGTGCAACCAGTTGGGAATCTGCCCAGCATCCCAGATCTGGAATCAGGCCTGAGCTGCTGACCTCCAAGTGATTTATTGGAATAAAATGGAAGAAGGGCTTCATCCCAAGGACTGAGGCAGCCCAAAACAACAGAGGAAGTTGGAAAATGTAACTGAGCTGGCGGCCAAAATAAAGAATTGCTCAAGATGTGCTGATACACCACAGTAAAAATCTGGTGAATGAATGCATGACAACCATCTACACAAGCTGGTTATATCTCTTAGTGTAACAGAAACCAATATGGCCAGAATTGCAAAAAACAATATATTAAAAACAACAGACGATAATAGCAAAAAAACAAAGAAAACCAATTTAAACTCTCCAGACATTTAGTGTTTGTAGGGAGAGATAAACAGATAAGAGCCACCTGAACGCTGAGTTATAAAGACGGCACACATTAAAAGATGTTCATTTACACTTAAGGACCTGAAAAAAACATAAAGCTGTAAAGCCACAATGAGCTCTCCGCACTGGCTGGCTGTCTCTAGGAAGGTTTAGATAGATAGATAGATAGATAGATAGATAGATAGATAGATAGATAGATAGATAGATAGATAGATAGATAGATAGATAGATAGATAGATAGATAGGAAAGGCACTATATTTGATAGATAGATAGATAGATAGATAGATAGATAGATAGATAGATAGATAGATAGATAGATAGATAGGAAAGGCACTATATTTGATAGATAGATAGATAGAAATACATGAAAGGGACTATATTTAATAGATAGATAGATAGATAGATAGATAGATAGATAGATAGATAGATAGATAGATAGATAGATAGATAGATAGATAGGAAAGGCACTATATTTGATAGATAGATAGATAGATAGATAGATAGATAGATAGATAGATAGATAGATAGATAGATAGATAGATAGATAGATAGATAGATAGATAGATAGATAGGAAAGGCACTATATTTGATAGATAGATAGATAGATAGATAGATAGATAGATAGATAGATAGATAGATAGATAGATAGATAGATAGATAGATAGATAGATAGGAAAGGCACTATATTTGATAGATAGATAGATAGATAGATAGATAGATAGATAGATAGATAGATAGATAGATAGATAGATAGATAGATAGATAGATAGATTTAGCCCAACAGCAGCAGGCACACAGCAGGGACCCGCTCTGGCGTGGCACAACTCCACAGTCACACATGCAAACAGAACGACACACCTCGGGTAGCATAAACACAAAGAAACAATTCAACAATAAGAAACCAAATCCCACTCTTGTAATCCCACTGTTCTTTCTCTGCAGGTGTGTCACAAAGTTCCTGTATCTATCCCGTAGGCAGCAAGGCGCTATACACAGTAAGCCATGTTAGCTCAGCTGCTGATGGTTCCGATGATCCTCTTGTGAAATCCAGCTTCATTTAGTAGTGACAATCCATAGAGAAGAATGCAGATTGAGTAAAGCCGTCCGAGGGCGTGTGATTAAGCAGCTTAATTCCAGTTGGAGCACTAAGCGTGTTAGGCTGTGACCAGAGAGGGAGAAAAATAAATAAATAAAAGAGCTGTGTTTCCAGTGGAGCAGCTCATCCAGCTTTCACTTTTCCCTACAGATCAGAGGACAGGCGCATGATCTTCCTCATTCATGGAGACGAGTTTAAGATCAGTACATTCACAGGACATACAACAAACAGTGAAGCTGAAGAGTCGATGAAAAACATGAAATCACTCCACCCCTCTGTACCCAAACCCTCATTGTGTCACACTGAAAATGAAGTACACTGGTGGCACTTTAGCTTTTTCTTTACTGTAATCCAATGCCCCACCACCCACACCACTGGGTAATCCATAACCGGATGAAGTGACTATCATTAAGATTTTTTAACACCCTGTTCACAATCCTCTGTTTAATCATTCATTCCTCCCCAAGGTGGCATTGCTCACAGCTGTAACTTATAGAAAAATGACAAAATAAAAATGACAATTGAGGCAAAGATAGATAGATAGATAGATAGATAGATAGATAGATAGATAGATAGATAGATAGATAGATAGATAGATAGATAGATAGATAGATAGATAGATAGATAGATAGATAGATAGATAGATATGAAAGGCACTATATACTTGATTGACAGTTAGACAGACACAGTGTTAATTTTAGTATAGTAGGCAGGATAGAATAGATAGACCAGGCCATACCACCTGTCCTTCAAAAGATGTCATTCACCTGAAGCTAAGCCTGACCAGGCCTGGCCAGTACTTGGATGGTAGACCATCTAGTAAAAGCTTGGGGTGCTGCTGGAAGAGTTGTTAGTGAGATCAGTAGGGGATGATTAACCTGTGGTCTGTTTGTGGATCCCCATGCCACAGCACAATGACAGGGGCACCGTGTTGAAAAATGGTGCCGTCCTCTGGATGAGAAGTAAAACTGATGGTCCCAATTCTCTGTGGTCATTAAAGAACACTGGGTTGATCTTTCATAAAGAGTTTAGTAGAGTTTATCATGATGTTCTGGTTCATCCATCCTGGCCCCCTAATCATCCTCTGTCTCTAATTGGCCATTTCTCTTCTCCATTAACCACCTAACAGATGATGTGTGGTGAGCGCACTGGCGCAATAATGGATTCCCAAAAAGGAATATGTGAGCTTTATCAATCTCCTGACATGGAGTATGGTCTTCCCGCCCAAGAAGGAGTTTGCACAGTGAGACGTCATTGCAATCAGAGCGTATTTGAAAGTGAATGTGAATGAAGCCGAACAACACGAGTGCCTTTTGAACCCCTCAAACCTCCCCTCGCGTGAACAATCAAAGTCCTGAGAATGTTTCTTGGATGGCGCTCCAGCCCATCACACACTACACTCATTCAGTGAATAATTAGCCACTTCCCTGAGGCGGGCGGCATGTGAGGAGGTGGCCGGGCGGCTCACCGCTAAATGGCCACTTTTTGTCCCTGTTGTGTACGATGTCATCCTTTGATCAAAAAATAACCAGTTGTTAGTTCATTAGCAAATTAGTCATGTTGTAGTAGTAAGAAAATAAAAGTTTTTATACAGGGGAGAAGGCAAAACTACTCATTTAAAAAGAAAAAGAAAAAATAAATCTCCGCCAGAACTGGAGCTCCTCGCTGAAACTGACCAAGCAGCATTCCAACCATGCAATATGAATCCAGAGAAAATTGAGAAATGGGAGCTTTTTTGGAAGAGAATGATATCTTTAATCTTCTTGTCATTCAAGAGAGGAGCAGAGGCCATCCTGAATGGGCCATTGTGCCAGTGTGGCTTTGTATTCATGAAAGATTTCTGATTCTTTTGTCTAACAGCACGGCTGATAATTACGGACTGCGAAGCACCGCGACCAACGGCGTTAGGCACTGAAGTCATAAGTCGTTTTTTTTTTTTTGCAGGAGGAGTTTTTGAGATATTTTTTTGAAAGGCAAGACACCAGGAAACATCTGAGGAAGGCTTGTGGGGGGCCACGCCGATTTACTACACGATGTACAGTGTGGCGTCTCCCGAGATGTTGATGTAACATTAGCATCAGGTGGAGAACGCAGAAGAAGAAAATCCAATTTTAGAAGAACAGAACATCAATGGAGTTCATGAAATAGGAAAGAGCTCTCTTTTACCGTTTACACGTTTTATTTTGGAGGATACGTTCATAGTACGAGGGTCTTGTATCTTGTTAGCCATTATGAGTGTAGTGAGAAGTCAAGGAAAATGACACCTTTTATTGGCTAACTAAAAAGATTACAATATGCAAGCTTTCCGAGGCAACTCAGGGCCCTTCTTCAGGCAAGAGGATACGTTCGTAATGCTGCTTGTGGAAATCTTGTAGTAGCTTTTTACTTTCTCCTATACATCAAATTGAGAAAGTATAGGAATCGTGAAAAAGTGTGACCTCGAGATTTTGATAAATCTTGACGTTTTAGACCTGCCAGTGTCCGAAAATACCATTTTTCCATTCTCGTACACAAAGTATAAGGAAAGTATTGTAATCATCCGAAGATTCCATGTTGAGATTTTGATGAATCTCGATGTTTTAGACCTCCCTGACTTTCTCGTATATGAAGTACCGTGGAACCTCGGTTTGCGAGTAACTTGGTTTACGAGTGTTTTGCAAGACGAGCTAAAATTTTTAATAAATTTTGACTTGATAAACGAGCGAGGTCTTGCAGTACGAGTAGTATGTATACGCTTTGTCTGCTGAGCGTCATGTGATCACAACTGAGCTGATGGTTCCTCTCTCTCTCTCTTGTTGCGGGATTGTGGGCAATCGTCTCCTATTCTCCGTCTGAGTCGGCGTGCCTCACTCATACAGTCAACATCCGTACGAGTGTATACTATTTACTATAGCATTGTGAGCACATGTGTGTGCGCGCGCGTGCGTGTGTGCTGTGATGTGCGAGTCCCCGTCTTGCACCCCAAAACACAAAGCTGAGTCTCAGTACTTTAGCAACACCAGCTTTATTTAGCTTGAAACAGCAACAGTGCGGTTATTTATTATAGCGGGATCTGATGCTCTCTTATACACAGACACAGCAGTCAGGCAGAGTCATGGCCAAGTAGTACTGTGCCCTGCGCATTTATAATGTTCCTTGTTCTTTGTATCACCCATCGATGGCAGGCGCTTATAGCATGTCCATGATCTTTTTGGATTCGCTTTTACGGTGAACTGTTACAGCGCTGGGAGACTGCAATTGCTTTGGGACGCTCTTCCACGTGTCGTCCTATTGGGTGGAATCCCACAAGAGTTTAGAAACTCACTCACACCAGCCATGATTCTTTTCAAAGGTAAAGTGCAGGTTAATTTGTTTTATATATTTTTACTTTATATTTTATATTATTAATTTTTATATGAATAGGTTTGGGTTGTGGAACAAATCATCTGAGTTTCCATTATTTCTTATGGGGAAATTCACTTTGATATACGAGTGCTTTGGACTGCGGGCACATTTCCGGAACGAATTATGCTTGCAAACCGAGGTTCCACTGTATTGGGAAAGTATTGGAATCCTCCAAAAATTCCATTTCGATATTTTGCCGAATCTCGATGTTTTAGAGCTGAGTCTGAAAATACCGTTGTGTCTGTGTGTCTGTCTGTGTCTGTGTGTGTGTAAACACGATAACTTGAGTATGCGTTCTCTTAGGTCAAACAAATTTTGCATACAAGTATTAGATACAGAATGTAGATTTCTATCAACTCTTGGGCTATTCCCGCTAACTGGAAGTTGTACTTTTTTAGAGTCCGATTTATTCAACTTTACTTTTATAATAACTGTTCAATATATTATTCAATTGATTTGATTTGTTTTTGATGGTTCTTCTTGTCATTCATGAGAGGAGCAGAGGCCATCCTGAATGGGCCATTGTGCCAGTGTGTCTTTGTATTCATGAAAGATTTCTGATTCTTTTGTCTAACAGCACGGCTGATAATTACGGACTGTGAAGCACCGCGACCAACCTTTCTTAAATCTCTTGGCACATAGTCTCATGTCGCGGGACGTGAAAGTGTCTCTCTGAAAAAGTCACGTCTCATCCCAGGCTAAAAAGTCTCGTCTCGTCCCAGGATTTTTTTATATAATAGAGAGATTAGCTAGACTGCAGAAAGTCAGGGCGTATAATAAACGTGTCTGCAAACATTATATTGGCGACATACAGAGAGACGGCAACAGGCACGCTCCAACTGCATGCATCAGACCCGTGTGTGAGGGAGAGGGCAGTCCGAGGTGAGGTGAGGCACCTCGCGTTTCTCCACAGTATTTGAAAAGGAAATGTGCAAATTCAGTGATTTTGACTATAAAAATGATCAAAATGATTTGAATCATACAGAAAACAAATTTATAGCATACTAGCCAACCCGCGGCGTACCATACGCCGCATAATCAGGCCGCTTTTTTAATGATTTTTAAGCACAGGGAAAAAATTAACATTTGAAAAATCCGGAGGAGAGGGGAAGGACCCCCATTACGCCCCATCCGTCATGCTAGTCTGCTGATTTCTCGTTCAGTAACCTGTGAGTAGTGATGGGCAGGGTGAAGCCTCGCGAAGCATCAACACGTTTGAAGCAATTGTGTCGGAAATCGTATCGAAGCTTCGAAGCATTTGACACTCACCTGTCACGTGACACCTCCTGGCCATTTTCATTAACGTTACACAAACTTATGATACACTTTAATGACGTCTGTTACAACTCTTATTACTTTTATTTTTTCGCAGCTACAGACTGACAACGAAGAGAAGGGTTCGTCAGCAGCTTCTAGTGTCTGATGTCTAAAAAATATAAATATAACTAATGCCGACAGGCAGAATGCACTATACGATAGCAAGAGTTAAACAAAATAAGACGCCTCACCTCATGCATTCCCGGCTCTTTCAATTAGTATTTACTTTTGCACTGTATCATTATAATCGCTCCTGTTATTAGTATTATAATTAACCCTGATCTTTTGTTGAGATCACATTTAATAGCCTTAAATGTTTTGTTTGGTCTGTCTTAATTAAAACGGAGTAGACAGAAAATAAAGGTTTATCCCTGTACTTTGCCATGATATAGGTAAGCACATTTGAGAAAGAAAATGTGAAATCCTTAAATCACAGATGTCATTATTCGATCAAGTATTAAAATCTGCAGTGCTTCGAAAGCTCGACACAGTGTCGAAACCTGAGTATCGAGCGGCCCATCACTACCTGTGAGTCACGTAGAGTTTTCATTGTTGTTTGCGATTCTGGCCGCTTTTCGCGTACTGAGTTGTTCGGGAGTCACAGTTGAGAAACAGTTTTTTAATGTCTTTTAAGCACAGGGGAAAAAATGAACATGTGGCCCGGTGCATTGTTTAACTGCCTTGTGGCGCTGTAGTACTACGGCTGCTTTGCAGTAAGGAGACAGTGGAAGATTGTGGGTTTGCTTCCCGGTTCGTCCCTGTGTGGATAGCAAATTATCTGCGACAAACAAGCTGTTTGACACGCTGCAAACCAATCCGCGCCACTTTTTCAATGTTTTTTAATCCTTCGAGTTGCTAATTAACTAACTAACACCCACCCACTCAGCTTGTGTGAAAAAAATGCGCCCATTCTTTTATCATTTTGTTGCAGCCTATCAAAGACTTGGTGATCATGTTTTGTAGACTCAATATATATTGGCTTTTCACTCAGCGCGAGGGCGCGCATTCATCTCAGATTATTACATCTTGCTAGACTAATCTGCTACATGGCTGCATTTGAAAAACCGACTTATCCCGGATGAGTTTCACTGGCATTAATGATTAGGAATCTGGTTGGAACAAAACCCTGCAGCCACAGGGGTTCACCAGGACCGAGTTTGGGAAACACTGCTGAACACAGACGAAACCGACTCAGGTGAGGAGTGGGGGCGGGCAAAGTAGTTGGAGCTATTGATTATTCAGTGTTGTTTGCCTGGGTGTCTGATCTGCTCAACAGGATTATAAATAAAAGGAAAACAATGTGAAGGAAATGTCACAGGTGATCCTGTGGTATAGCGGGTCCACAGCTCCCCTTCAAAAGCCCATTTTTAAATAAATAATCATCGCACTCACAGTGTAGCGAGGGGCGTGGAAGTGTGGCTGAAACGGTTTCAGGGTAGACTCGTGCTTCGAGCATTTCTCTCCTGTGCAGTGTGTGAGCGACTGAGGAGAGAGAGAGAAAGCCGGTACGTTAGAGTGAGCGAGAGCAGGCTCGAAGGCAATGTGTTCCTGTGGTATAGCGGGTCAATAGGTCACATTCAAAAGGCCATTTTTAATCAGGCGACTGACAGTAGTGGAGTCAGGCACAGAGAAGGTCAGCTGCAGAGAGAGCGTCTCGACTGTTGCAGGGCCTGAAGCAGGTGAGACGCTAATGAAAAAGAGGCACAGGGCTTATTAATTTTTAAAGACTGCTTCCTTCATTGTGTTTTAACTTCAGTTTTAAAGGATTGCGCGGCTTTCTCTTGCGCTGCCTGTGTGTGCCTCTGTCTCTCTGTGGCGCTGCCTCTGTGTGTGTGCGTGGGTCTGTCTCACGCGCTGCCTGTGTGTGCGCTTGTCTCTCTCTCTGGCGTTGCCTCTGTGTGTGTGTGTGTGTGTGTGTGTGTGTGTGTGTGTGTGTGCGCGCGGCTCTCTCTCTCGCGCTGCCTCTATGTGAACCAAGATTCCACTGAGGTTGACTAATGAAAAGTCAACGTAGCTCAGAGCTGCAAGTGGAATGTGGCACAGACAAACACAAATGACGGCATATTTTTCGAGGTGTCGCGTCCGAGTTGGTGGGCGTGACTGATTTTTTCATCGTATCCAATGGTCTAAGAGTTGGTGGGCGTGGCTCCTTCCTGCGTCTTACTTGTCGGCGGTTTAGTGAATCCACGCCCCTTCCAGCGTGCTTTCCATGGTCGGCTACTTGTCTCCTGGCTTAGTGAATTATATAGATAGATACAGTGCATCCGGAAAGTATTCACAGCGCATCACTTTTTCCACATTTTGTTATGTTACAGCCTTATTCTAAAATGGATTAAATTCATTTTTTTCCTCAGAATTCTACACACAACACCCCATAATGACAACATGAAAAAAGTTTACTTGAGATTTTTGCAAATTTATTAAAATACAGAGTTGTCCTGAAGCCACTCCTTCGATATCTTGGCTGTGTGCTTAGGGTCGTTGTCCTGCTGAAAGATGAACCGTCACCCCACTCTGAGGTCAAGAGTGCTCTGGAGCAGGTTTTCATCCAGGATGTCTCTGTACATTGCTGCACTCATCTTTCCTTTTATCCTGACTAGTCTCCCAGTTCCTGCCGCTGAAAAACATCCCCACAGCATGATGCTGCCACCACCATGCTTCACTGTAGGGATGGTGCCTGATTTCCTCCAAACGTGACACCTGGCATTCACACCAAAGAGCTCAATCTTTGTCGGGCCACTCTACCATACAGGCCTGATTGATGGATTGCTGCAAAGATGGTTGTCCTTCTGGAAGGTTCGCCTCTCTCCACAGAGGACCTCTGGAGCTCTGACAGAGTGGCCATCGGGTTCTTGGTCACCTCCCTAACTAAGGCCCTTCTCCCCCGATCGCTCAGTTTAGATGGCCGGTCAGCTCTAGGAAGAGTCCTGGTGCTTTCGAACTTCTTCCACTTACGGATGATGGAGGCCACTGTGCTCATTGGGACCTTCAAAGCAGCAGAAATTTTTCTGTAACCTTTCCCAGATTTGTGCCTCGAGACAATCCTGTTTCGGAGGTCTACAGACAATTCCTTTGACTTCATGCTTGGTTTGTGCTCTGACATGAACTGTCAACTGTGGGACCTTATATAGACAGGTGTGTGCCTTTCCAAATCATTTTCCAGTCAACTGAATTTACCACAGGTGGACTCCAATGAAGCTGCAGAAACATCTCAAGGATGATCAGGGGAAACAGGAGGCACCTGAGCTCAATTTGGAGCTTCATGGCAAAGGCTGTGAATACTTATGTACATGTGCTTTCTCAATGTTTTTATTTTTAATAAATTTGCAAAAATCTCAAGTAAACTTTTTTGACGTTGTCATTATGGGGTGTTGTGTGTAGAATTCTGAGGAAAAAAATGAATTTTAATCCATTTTAGAATAAGGCTGTAACATAACAAAAGGTGGAAAAAGTGATGCGCTGTGAATACTTTCCAGATGCACTGTACATGTGGACAAATTTATTTTATATTATTGTAAGAGCCATTTTCCTAGTACTATAAAATTTATGAATATTTATTAGATGATAATGCATAATCTATGGGAGGTTCCTATAACCCCGTAAATCGATTTCTATTGGTACATTCTTGCCTTTTCTAACTGCTTCAAGTAAATATTATTCTTCAGTTAGTGACAGCCTTGCCTTGTATAAGGTGTATAGGCGTACGGTTTTTAACCGTGAACATGCTCGCCGCTCGTGATCGTGCTTATGCATGTGACTGTGCTTGATGGCCTACGGGCTCTTTGAATGTGTGAAGTAACACGTAAAGAAAACTTGTTGATTTAAGTATCATACCGTACGCTAAGGCGTGCAGAAAAAGAAATGAAGAACTTTAAAATAGAGAAATAACTAAAGTTCTTTCAAGAAAAGCTAAGTCTATAGAAGATACATTTTTCCTTTTTTTGCCTTTTATTCTACATGTTTAACTATTTTCTCCTTTATTCTTGTGTGGATTATCTGCTTTTAACTTTCACTAAATGGACTTTGAGAATTCTTTCGACACGTGTTTTACCCGTGCCTGATGACACCTTATATTCCAGCAGCTACAGTTATCATTATTAGTTTTTTTACTTTTCATGATGACTCCCTCTCCTGACCGCACGTCCCCGTTGCACCTTACAATGGCACCTTTGCCTGTAACTCAGACTCCGGGCGTCTGTCGTCGGACTGGAGCAAACAGAATGAGAGAATGGAGAGACAAAGGAAACAGTACAAAAGAGGTCTACTGCAAGTGTGCAAAACAATGTTTGTCAGTCGGGCATTTTGTCAGTCCTCGAGTTCTCAAGGCCTGTGCTGGCTAACTGTCACCTGTTCAGTTTGTCCCTAAGGTTCCAGAAAGTTCCACTGCTCTTTACAAACATCCTGCATTGTTCCTGTTCCAAAGAGAAGAACCGAACTGTGAAGAAGATGGCCGGTTCTTGAGTTATATAGTCACCAGGCAGGAATGAGGGGGTGTCCAGGAGACGTGGACAACCAGAAGTGACATCAACGGTGGGGTGGCTGTCAGTCTTCCGTTCTGCAGGGGGACGACGAGAGAAGGCATTAGACCACAGTGCCAACCCCAGGTATGGCGGGAGCTTACCATCACCAGAGTTGTCAAGCTGTCACCCAAGCACACGTGTGTGACAACGGGCACTGGCCAAGATCTGGACCTGAATCTTTGGATCTGTGATTCGGCCTTGCTCACTTAAACATTTTGCTCATTTTTATCGTTTCATTTTTGAGCGCCTTGTAATCTGAGTTCATTACAGTAGTTAACACAAATTATTCAGATTACAGCATGTCCAGCAGCAAAGTGCCGGATCAGACTGGCTTCCAAACGTTTTACTTTTTAAAGCTTATTTGCTTTCCAGACTTTAACATAATTATTTCTCACAACTAACTTTTTTTTTTTAAATTGTTTCCTTTCTTTGTACCAATCATTACGTGACAGGAGAATGTGCCTTTGGGGGGCTTAAAGATCCTCTGACAACTAAGCTTTCTCCCAGGACATGCTTCTTTACCTTGGATGTGATTGTCCCTCTCTGTTTTGAAGTCTAGCTTTCAACATTTTCCTTCTGTCCTTATTAATTTGGCCCTCTGTAACATCTGGCCAAGCTTACTATCAAAGGTCTTCTGGACGAGGATTGTTGGTGAAACTCCTGCCTCAACATGCCCAGGATCCTCCAAGTTGGCTGCCAGTGGCCGGTAAATTGCAGGGCAGAGGCTTCTGAGCATCACCCATGTTTCCAGTGACTGAAACCTAATTGTAGGCTATTAGAGGAGAGGAGAGGGGGGTCCTGCGCAGACCTCTGGTGCTGTGACTATGTGTGACCACAAGCATAGCGGACATGCCAAAGATTCCTGAAGCATGTTCATAGATGAACTGGATCTGCATACTCTGGGCTGGCAAGTCTTGGCTTCTTGTAGGTCTACTCCTGGGAAACTCTGAGTCACTCTGGTGTGTAGTAAGATGAGGCTGGTGCCAAACAGAACCAAGAATTAAGCTGAATGTGTGAAGGAGAAGGGTGGCACAGTGGCAAGGCTCATAGTGTTGCTGCAACAAAGCATTTGGTTGATATGCTATCTTGGGCTCATTCCATGTGGAGTTGGCACATTCTTTGGGCTTCAAATGTAGTAGTAGTAGCAGTAGAAACAGAATTGTCACCTGTATAATGACAAATGTGACACAAGAACAGCCAAAACTTGACAAACGAGAGGAGACCATTAAGTCCATCAAGCCCCTTTGTTTAGCCAATAGCTAAGATATCCTGATATCTCATCCAGATTCTTCTTAAAGGTTGTCAGAGTTTGTTCTTCAACTCCATGATTCAGAGACCCTTCAGTCCATCAAGCCCCTTTGTTTAACTAATAGCTAAGATGTCCTGATATCTCATTGAGATTCTTCTTAAAGGTTGTCAAGGTTTCTGCTTCAACTCCATGATTCGGTTGTTTGTTCCAGAAAGTGATCCATGCATTTAGATCTTCCCGTTTAAATTATTGTAGGTGGGTATCAGTCAGTCGTCTTTACAATTAATGTAATATGTAACAGGATGTTACAGCGAGATTACCGACTATCACTAAGAACATAAGAAATTTGACAAAACGAGAGGAGACCATTCAGTCCATCGAGCTCCTTTGTTGATCCAAGAGCTAAGATGTCCTGATATCTCATCCAGGTTCTTCTTAAAGGCTGTCAACCCCATGTTTCAGAGACCCTTCAGTCCATAAAACCCATTTGTTTAATTAATAGCTAAACTGTTCCGCTATCTCATTGAGATTCTTCTTAAAGGTTATCAGGGTTTCTGCTTCAACTCCATGACTTAGTCGTTTGTTCCAGAAAGTGATCCATGCATTTAGATCTTCCCGTTTAGTTTATTGTAGGTGGGTATCAGTCACTCTTGTTTGCTATGCCTGTAATTACTATAGTGTGCTACAGCGAGATTAGCGACTATCACTAAGAACGTAAGGAATCTGACAAACGAGAGGAGACCATTCACTCCATCAAGCCTGTTCGTTCCGCTACTAGCTAAACTGCCCTGATATCTCATTGAGATTCTTCTTAAGGTTGTCAAGGTTTCTTCTTCAACTCCATGACTCGGTCATTTGTTCCAGAAAGTGATCCATGCATTTAGATCTTCCCATTTAGATTATTGTAGGTGGGTATCAGTCAGTCTTGTTTGCTATGCCTGTAATTAGTATAGTGTGCTACAGCGAGATTAGCGACTATCACTAAGAATGTAAGAAATTTGACAAACGAGGAGGAGACCATTCAGTCCATCGACCTCCTTTGTTGATCCAAGAGCTAAGATGTCCTGATATCTCATCCAGGTTCTTCTTAAAGGCTGTCAACCCCATGTTTTAGAGACCTTTCAGTCCATAAAGCCCATTTGTTTAATTAATAGCTAAACTGTTCCGATATCTCATTGAGATTCTTCTTAAAGGTTATCAGGGTTTCTGCTTCAACTCCATGACTTAGCAGTTTGTTCCAGAAAGTGATCCATGCATTTAGATCTTCCCGTTTAAATTATTGTTGGTGGGTATCAGTCAGTCGTCCTTACAATTAATGTAATTGTAACAGGATGTTACAGCGAGATTACCGACTATCAATAAGAACGTAAGAAATTTGACAAAACGAGAGGAGACCATTCAGTCCATCAAGCCCATTTGTTTAACTAATAGCTAAGCTGTCCTGATATCTCATTGAGATTCTTCATAAAGGTTGTCAGTTTCTTCTTCAACTCCAGGACTTAGTCGTTTGTTCCAGAAAGTGATCCATGCATTCAGATCTTCCCGTTTAGATTATTGTAGGTGGGTATCAGTCAGTCTTCTTTACGGTTAATGAAATTGGTACAGAATGCTACAGCGAGATCAATCAATCATTTTTATTATCTCTCTCTCTCTATAAAATCCAATGTATGTCTGTCTGTCTGGACGCTTTTCACAAGAGAACTATTTAACAGATTTAGATCGGGTTTTTTTCTATAATTTGCTGCAACATTCCAATTGATTTTGCGACTTCTTTCATCGCTCTATAAATCAAAGTTCGCTTACGGTATTGATTTATTTAATAATAATAATAATTCTTTGCATTTATATAGCAGTTTTCTCACTACTCAAAGCAATTACAGGTTAAGGGCCTTGCTCAAGGGCCCAACAGAGCAGAGTCCCTTTTTGGCATTTACGGGATTCGAACCAGCAACCTTCCAAGTGCCAGTGCAGATCTCTATCCTCAGAGCCACCACACTGCCTATATCCATGTGAGACACACAGGCTGAGGGGACAGTAAGAAGGGACTGGCCTGGCAGGGCCCTCCTCACTCACTCACACGCCAGCCTCCGTTTGAGTCGCTCTACCTCTCGCCACGTGTTGGAGCGCACCTTGCCTCCACTTAGCTAGTGATATCTGTTTGTTCAGCAGACATTATTATCTAGAGATTTGTTAAAGAGTAACGTTTGACGTTTTTGAAAGAGAGATCAGATCTACGTCTGTTTTAGAGGTACATTGCTAGAGATATCACAGCCATGTGCTTTTCTCCCCATGCAGATGACGCTCTCCCGTCAGAGCTGAACACGATCAGATATACAGTGCCAACGTTTGACCTACCTTCTGCTTGGCCAGAGATATCTTGCCAACTTTTTACACTTTTGGCAAAGAGATCACAGCTACATTCGCGCCCCTGATAGCAAAACCAAAAATATTGTATATCAAGAGGCCCTTGGATACAAAAACCATCAATATAAATTCTTCTCAATATAAATTATTACATTTATTTAAATTTTTTTATTGATTTTTGAAGTTGATTGTCCTGTTTCACAATTAATCGAGCAGAGCTGTGGGGGACAGCTAGTTGTTTATATTTTGAATTAGCTATATATGGGGGCAGCAACATCTTTTAAATGCTTAGCACCTCTAAAGGTCTTAATCCAGCCCTGCCTGTTTGTTTAGTGAATAGCTAAGCCGTCCCAATATCTCGTCCAGGTTCACATCCAGATTTTCATAATCTCTGAGTGGATTTTCTTCTGGTATTCCATTTTCCTCCCAGTTCTCAAAATAAAAATGAAGTTTTGTGGTAATTCACAACTCTAAATATGGCTTTACGTCCGATTACGTTGACCCATAACTCTAAACTGGCCTACTGCTGGGTGTGCCCTGTGGTGGACTGGCAGCTCCTCTGGTCACCATTGGATGAAGTGGTACAGCAAATGAATGCTTTGGAGTTTACGTCACATTAAGGAAAACGTGACAGGACTGTAAGTAGAGGATGCTCTTCCATGACACCCTTTTCGGAGGACTGATGATATTTGAGAAGTATTATATGATCAGACTATAAAGGCCTAAAATTCGTGTCTGTGCTGAATGCTCTTCTTACTGGCCAGTCATCATCTGGTCTGCTTGTCTGGGTTGCCAATCTAAGAGCAGATAGTCAGCCGTCACTTAACTATGTCAGCTATGTGCACAAATTGAGTGAGATTCATTCCATTGAAAGAAGTTTGAAACCTGTTTGGTCAGTCGGTGAACTCTACAGCCCAGGTGGGCGCACCTCCCAGCTCGTTGTGCTTTTTTGACCTTCTCAGGTTCGTCTGTATGGATTTAGATTTGATCTATTGAGATGTTAAGCAGTAACCTCTTAGATTTAACACCGGTGCCCCTCAAAGCACTTGAGTGCCTAGTCGGTGTTCTCCATGTTCATTCCACTTTAATCTGAAACACTCGGGTAGATGACACCTGCATGAACATAGCTCTGGGTGATCTTAGGCTGGCACCAGCTTCATCTTGGCCTCCACCATCCATGGATGTTCAGTATTTATGAAAATCTCACCTGGAAGAAATCAAAATGAAGTTAACCAATCGAGTGTCTTCTGAAGAACATACAAGAATTAGGTACTTGAATGTAAAGGAACACATCATTGGACTAGAAATGAAGACATGCCCATTGCCACCCGCACGATCAGACATTCTGCCCAAACCATTGCAAATGTCCTTCACCAGTGGCTCCAATGGTTTCAAAAGATATCAACGCAAAGTTTGCAGATTTTGAACAAAAACACTTGTGAAAAATGCAAGGACGGTGAACAGATGTGTCTGCCGTTTATCGTTCTCAGGTGAGATTCTTATCTCTCCCCTAGGAGTCTCATCTGAGATAACCCCTAAGTGTCCATCACCTGACACCATCACAAGACATGGCTGCTGATGGATGGAACTTCAAAAGCATTGCTGGCCCCGCCATCCAAACTGGATAATCCAGATTTTTCGCTCTTGTCCTCAATTTGCCACATTCAACTAGAAGTTCCAGGCAGTGGTTGATGCTTTGTCTGATGTAAATAAAGATAGAACATAAAGAAATGGGGGTTTTGATTCCTGTAGAATGCCCCATTTAACTGAAATGTCCAAGAGATGAAGATTGGGGAAGCCATTGCGCCAAAACAAAATAATCTGTGGTTGCCGATCACCTTCTTCAGAGGTGTGGTGTTCCAGTCTCCACTGAACGTTGTCCAAATCTGAAAGCCACCTTCCAGTTGTTGTTCGCATTATATGAGGGGGAGTCAAAATAAAGTTAGAAAACGGGATTTATAAGAAAACGGAAGGAACCTTAGCAAAACTGATCATATCATTTCTCAGTGGAGTCTCCACCACTTCTCAATGCACTTGTGCCACCTGCCTGGCAGTGCTAGCAGAAGAAAAGGTTTTGTCTTGTCCTTGCAACCACTTGTACACCCCACTACATGCCGAGGGGTACTACAGTCACTAGTGCAAGTTAATGTGACTTGCTGGAGACCAATTTGAAGCCTGCTATTCGATCCAAGTGGCGGGGACTGCTGTCTCAAGGAGTCCTTTTGCTGTAAGACAATGAAACACACACTGCTAAGAACGCCAAGGCTTGTCTGGAGAAACTGAAGTTGGAGGTATTGTCACATCCTCCTTATTCGCCAGACTTGACATTGTGTGATTGTATCCAGCAGGGGGTGTTAGCTCCCTGGGAATGAGTTCTTTTGTAATTGTGGCGTGTTACATACCCTGAAACTATATACCATATATACTTGCGGATAAGTCAGGACTTGATTTTACTGTATAATTTCTGGTATTTTATAACATCGGTCGTATAAGTCGAATGTGGAAAACTCACGCTATTGCTCCAAGAGATTATGATATGCTAACGCCCAACTGAAAGAGTAACCATAGAGCACACTGCCTTTTTTTATTTCTATGTATTATGTCTACGTGACCACACGGTAATAACCGAACCCAAAAGTGATGTTTGCACTGTTTTGTGTTGTTTGTATCTCACACCCTCATACACCTTTATCGTAAGAGCATCCCTTATCTATGATGGAGTGTTCGATCAGAAGAAAATATGAAGCTGGTTTTAAATTAAATGTTGTTGAAGTTGTGAAAACCGTTTTGCCCCGTGTACGACACATGTTGTGATTGTATAGGCAGCATTTAGGGCACGTTGTGAAATGCCCTTCTGTTTTTGTTGCATGATGAAAGTTTTTCTTTCTTCCGTCTCGAGAGAGCGTGAGCGAGCGAAAGAGAGAGAGAGAGAGAAAGAGAGAGCGACAGAGACAGAGAGAGAGCGCGTGCGAACGAGAGAGAGAGAGAGAGCGAGAGCAAGCAAGAGAGAGAGAGAGAGAGCGCGAGCGAGCAAGAGAGAGAGAGAGAGAGAGCGCGAGCGAGCAAGAGAGAGAGAGAGCGTGCGAGCGACAGAGACAGAGAGAGAGAGAGAGCGCGCGTGCGCGAGCGAGAGAGAGAGAGAGAGCGCGAGCGAGCAAGAGAGAGAGAGAGCGTGCGAGCGACAGAGACAGAGAGAGCGCGCGTGCGCGAGCGAGCAACAGAGACAGAGAGAGAGAGAGCGCGTGCGCGAGAGAGAGAGAGAGAGAGAGAGAGAGAGAGAGAGAGAGAGAGAGAGCACGAGCGAGCAAGAGAGCCCAAGCAGAAGAAGTAAACATTACAGAAAAAAATTTCCTCATGTATGATTTTCTAATGCTAATTTTCGGGAAAAAATGTGCGCGTGGTACATGCGTAAATACGGTAATAATAAGTGTCGCATTTTTGAACGGGCTTATAGTTTGGAGTCTGATTTTATGATCTTTTTTCGGGTTTCAAGACCCAACTTATATGTGAGTATATACAGTAGATATAATATGAAAAGGCAATAACTCTCCCTTAGTGATATTGCGGTAAGAAATTACATAAGAGAAATAACTTAGCTTTGGTTAATGACGACTTACGCTGCATAACAGATGAGGGAAGCCGACGGATGGAAGGGAGATAATGTTATCCAATCCTGAAAATCCTCGATGTGTAGAGCCTGCCATATCCGCTGTTGCAGTGGAAGAATTTTCTGGATTGGATGATGTTATCTCCCATCCATCCGTCGCATCCACTAAAAAAAACATCTGGGTGGTCGTTGATTCAAGACAGATGACGACGTGAAGAAAGCGGTGCACGAGTGGTGGTGAGGCTGAGACAAAACCTTTTATTCTGCTGGCACTGCCAGGCAGGTGGCACGAGTGTATTGAGAAGGGTGGAGATGACATTGTGAAATGACATTAAGGTTCGCTACATTTTCTAACTTTAGCTTGACTCCCCCTTGTATATTTGGGGCTTTGCAGGTACCAGACGTGACCTCGGTGGTCTTCCGAGTGTGAGTACCACAGACTGGCGTTCCGAAGAGGGATGGGAAGTTTGATCGACTCTGAATTTCTCCCACGCCATATGTTTAGAACCTGCAGAGATCTGACACCCTGTGTGGCATCATTTCCTGCTCTGCCACCCATGCTACCAGAATTGGCTTCTGAACTTCAATCCCCCTGAGCCAGATTAGCCAGATTTGATCATGATTTTTAAATCTTCATTGAGAGCAGAAAGCTTCACAGGGTCTGCAGAGAAGAATGGCAGAAAGTCCCCAAATCCAGGTGTGTGTGTGTGTGTGTGAAGCTTGTCGCGTCAAAACCCAAGAAGTCACCAGGCAGGAATGGCTGCCAAAGGGGCTTCGACGAAGTACTGAGTAAAAGGTCTGAATCCAATACTATTTTGAAATAAATGTGAAAACACTTCCAAAATCCTGTTTTCAATTTGTCATTCCAGGGTATTGAGTGTTGCTTGATGTGGGGAAAAAAAAATGAACTGAAATAATTTTAGTACAAGGCTACAACTTAACAAAATGTGCTAAAAGTGGAGGGGGTCTGAAGACTTTTTGAATCCTCTGTATATCAGTAAAGCGGTCCGCCAGGAATTTGAATCGGCTTTCCTGAAGAGAGGAGTCAGCAACGCCCCGGGGAAGACTGGCGCCCGCAAGTCACCTTCTGACACGCACGTTTGTGTGATTAACACATGTTCTGGCCATGCAGCGGCTGATTTTTCACGGAGGCTGGAATATCAGGCGTCCTGATACCCACTTTTCAAAACCAGCCAAAAATCCTGATGTCATACATTTGATATTTGTTTTTCTCCAGATCTCTTCGGGCAGATGTTGAAGTGCTGGAGTAGCAGTATGATATCGTGAAGCGTTTGAAAGAAAAAAGAAATCCGGCCCAGTCAGTAACAGGCGCACCTCCAAGCCTCCCATCCAATGCCACTATGGTGGGACTACAGCTTTGCATTTTTATTAGCTAATATTTTAAACACACTGCACAGTTTCAGTGGTGTTTTACAAATTAAAATATGATAGCTTTGAAATGTACCACCTTAAACTGCTTGCAATTGAAAGCTTTATACATAACAGGAGAAGGCGACTGTTTTAAAAGAAAATGCAAAGATTAACAATAACAATACTTCATGTAAAGAATGTACTGACCAACAAAAAAAGGAATGAAATACACTGTACTGTCACACACTTGAGGGTGGGAGTCAACATCAGTGCTCATCTTCTAGTAATACACTCTGAGTCAAGGGTTGGCGCTATCACCTAATGCCTCTCCTCTCCTACCTCCTGCACACCTGACGACCAACGACAGGAAGGCGAGTGACATCACTTCCCACTCTCGGTCCCCTGAGCCCACCTCTTCTGTCTTGTCCATCCCTTATCCGGTTCTACAGGCATCTTGTCTCAGTCTAAGGATAGACTAGAAAAACTTCTAAAACCCGTATTTACTAAATTGTTCTCAATTACAGGGGGAATGCCTAAGGGTGTCCCAAAGCTCTATCTATCTATCTATCTATCTATCTATCTATCTATCTATCTATCTATCTATCTATCTATCTATCTATCTATCTATCTATCTATCTATCTATCTATCTATCTATCTATCTATCTATCTATCTATCTATCTATCTATCTATCTATCTATCTATCTATCTATCTACAGTGCATCCAGAAGGTATTCACAGCGCATCACTTTTTCCACATTTTGTTATGTTACAGCCTTATTCCAAAATGGATTAAATTCATTTTTTTCCTCAGAATTCTACACACAACACCCCATAATGACAACATGAAAAAAGTTTACTTGAGGTTTTTGCAAATTTATTAAAAATAAAAAAACTGAGAAATCCCATGTACATAAGTATTCACAGCCTTTGCTCAATACTTTGTCGATGCACCTTTGGCAGCAATTCCAGCCTCAAGTCTTTTTGAATATGATGCCACAAGCTTGGCACACCTATCCTTGGCCAGTTTCGCCCATTCCTCTTTGCAGCACCTCTCAAGCTCCATCAGGTTGGATGGGAAGCGTCGGTGCACAGCCATTTTAAGATCTCTCCAGAGATGTTCAATCGGATTCAAGTCTGGGCTCTGGCTGGGCCACTCAAGGACATTCACAGAGTTGTCCTGAAGCCACTCCTTTGATATCTTGGCTGTGTGCTTAGGGTTGTTGTCCTGCTAAAAGATGAACCGTCGCCCCAGTCTGAGGTCAAGAGCGCTCAGGAGCAGGTTTTCATCCAGGATGTCTCTGTACATTGGTGCAGTCATCTTTCCCTTTATCCTGACTAGTCTCCCAGTCCCTGGCGCTGAAAACATCCCCACAACATGATGCTGCCACCACCATGCTTCACTGTAGGGATGGTATTGGCCTGGTGATGAGTGGTGTCAGGTTTCCTCCAAATGTGACACCTGGCATTCACACCAAAGAGTTCAATCTTTGTCTCATCAGACCAGAGAGTTTTCTTTCTCATGGTCTGAGAGTCCTTCAGGTGCCTTTTGGCAAACTCCAGGCGGGCTGCCATGTGCCTTGTACTAAGGAGTGGCTTCCGTCTGGCCTGATTGCTGCAGAGATGGTTGTCCTTCTGGAAGGTTCTCCTCTCTCCACAGAGGACCTCTGGAGCTCTAACAGAGTGACCATCGGGTCCTTGGTCACCTCCCTGACTAAGGCCCTTCTCCCCCAATCGCTCAGTTTAGATGGCCGGCCAGCTCTAGGAAGAGTCCTGGTAGTTTCGAACTTCTTCCACTTATGGATGATGGAGGCCACTGTGCTCATTGGAACCTTCAAAGCAGCAGAAATGTTTCTGTAACCTTCCCCAGATTTGTGCCTCGAGACAATCCTGTCTCGGAGGTCTACAGACAATTCCTTTGACTTCATGCTTGGTTTGTGCTGTGACATGAACTCTCAACTGTGGGACCTTCTATAGACAGGTGTGTGCCTTTCCAAATCAGGTCCAGTCAACTGAATTTACCACAGGTGGACTCCAATGAAGCTGCAGAAACATCTCAAGGATGATCAGGGAAAACAGGATGCACCGGAGCTCAATTTTGAGCTTCATGGCAAAGGCTGTGAATACTTCTGTACATGTGCTTTCTCAATTGTTTTATTTTTAATAAATTTGCAAAAACCTCAAGTAAACTTTTTTCACGTTGTCATTATGGGGTGTTGTGTGCAGAATTCTGAGGAAAAAAATGAATTTAATCCATTTTGGAATAAGGCCGTAACATAACAAAATGTGGAAAAAGTGATGCGCTGGGAATACTTTCTGGATGCACTCTATCTATCTATCTATCTATCTATCTATCTATCTATCTATCTATCTATCTATCTATCTATCTATCTATCTATCTATCTATCTATCTATCTATCTGTCTGTCTGTCTGTCTGTCTGTCTGTCTGTCTGTCTGTCTGTCTGTCTGTCTGTCTGTCTGTTCAACCCCTTGGAGGTTTTGACATTTTTTGATATACAAATAATTGAAATAATAACTAATTTGGCTTTTTTGACATTGATTGACTTTATTGGTAAAGTGAAAGCAGATCAGTGCTGTGTCCAGATGTGCTAAGCCCATTTTAAGAGACTTGTGCACACTGACTGAGGACTCCCATCATGGCTGATGAAGGCACATCTTCTTAACACCGACTTGAATGTGTATACGATCGATTGTTTTGTGTCTGCAGAGATCTCTTTTGACTTTGACATTCAAGCATTTTTTTTCAAAATCCAAAAAATGAATCCACTGTTGTTCAATGCTATGTGAAAACTTCCAAGGAGGTAACAACTTTGTATAGGCACTGTATATTGTTTAGGAGAGCTTCATCAACAGAAATGCTAAGTAAATGAGATTTTCGACTAGTTAGAAATATACAGTTAATAAAGGAATAAAGGGAATATATAAAATATTATCATGCTTTTATTTCATATCTTCATAAAATACAGGCAAATATAAAAAACAGAGCCATCCACAAACACCCCCTTTTGTAACCAGTTTCCTGTGTTTGCTTGGTGCCCCCCCAACCCCCCCCATCAAATCCCCAGGCTGCACAGTCCATTTGTTTTTTTCTGGCTTTAAAACAATTAAACTGAAGGCAAGCCATGACAAAAAGGCGGATTGAGCAACATCCTAGGATCACCGGCAAAGAGCAAGAATTTGCTGTTGTCCATCACTGCATGACATCTCAGTTCCATCCTAATATTTGTTAAAAAGGGGCCTCAAATCCCCGTGGAGGGCAGCTTGAAAGAAAGAAAGAAAGAAAGAAAGAAAGAAAGAAAGAAAGAAAGAAAGAAGGTTTTGACTTCACCTTAGTGTCTTAGTTGAAACAAGAATACAATATAAAAGCTAATCTCAATTATTATATAGTGCCTTTCATATTGGCTGTCAACAGCAAAGAAATGTATTCATTTTAAAGAAGAAGGTAAACATTCAGCGTAGCTAAGATTGGAATAGTGGTTCTCAAAGGGAGGCCCTGCATCATGTTTAACAACTCTGTGAGGGCCAGTGTTGGGTGCTGGGCTGGTAACATGACTTCAAGAGAGCTGAGAATAAACTAAAGCAGACCATAGACATTAAAAGGCTTGGGGCAGCCACCCCCCATATTGTGCCATGGCTGCAAATGGGTTTTTAAATTGATCGAGATGACCACAGGTTCGAGTCCACAACAGAACTGAATACAGCAGGAAAAGATGGCGGCTATAAAGCCCAGGACCGGAAGTGACTTCGTTGGGACTGGAACCAGAAGTGACACCATCACTGGCCCCAGAAGCGACATCATCCATGGTGCTGGGACCGGAAATGATGTCATCACTGGCGCCAGCAACGGAAGTGACGTCATCACTGGGTCCGGGACCTGGCAAGATTTCCTGTGGATGGTCTGCAGAAGATTGAGAAAGAGATTTAGTGCAGCTCGCCACCCCTTGGTCTGGCGTGGTAGTACCATTCTTAAGGCCTTTCAGGCGTTTCCCAATCACATGTGTGTGACACAGAGCACAATTCCAGTCTAAGCCCTATCTATCTATCTATCTATCTATCTATCTATCTATCTATCTATCTATCTATCTATCTATCTATCTATCTATCTATCTATCTATCTATCTATCTATCTATCTATCTATCTATCTATCTATCTATCTATCTATCTATCTATCTATCTATCATAAAATGCCATTCTTGTCAATTTATATAAATTTTTAATCTTGCCTACTACACTATCTATCTATCTATCTATCTATCTATCTATCTATCTATCTATCTATCTATCTATCTATCTATCTATCTATCTATCTATCTATCTATCTATCTATCTATCTATCATAAAGTGCCATTCTTGTCAATTTATATAAATTTTTAATCTTGCCTACTACGCTATCTATCTATCTATCTATCTATCTATCTATCTATCTATCTATCTATCTATCTATCTATCTATCTATCTATCTATCTATCTATCTATCTATCTATCTATCTATCTATCTATCTATCTATCTATGCACCTGACTGATACTCTTGGCTCTTTATTGATCAACAATTCACAATTCCAGTCTAAGCCCAACTTACTATTATTTCCCAGTGTACTCACAAACCCAAAATGTATACATCTCATGAAAAATCCAAGAATGTGTATTCCATAACACAATGAGTTCAAGTAATTTTTAAAGTGTTTTGAATTGAAGGCTCACCTCTCTCCCTCATTCATTGGTCAAGAGTCCAGTCTTCAATTCAAAAGTGTGATCCCATGAGATGGAGACATCTTTAATTTTCCAGAGTTACTTGTTGAACAATATTTTAGCAGAAAATACACGTGCTTTGCACGTTATGAGCATACAACTGGATGACTTGAAGTGGATTATGCAATATGAGTAACGTAAAATTTTTTCATTGTCATTTTTGATATTGTTTTCTGTTGTCCAGCACTGGTCATCATTGGGTCCTATTCAATCAAAAATGTTGTTCTCTCTGTTCTCTGTGTTTCATGGCCACCACTACAAACTACCATCTCCAGAGAAGAAGTGGTAAAAGCCATCCAGAAGCTCAAGAATGGAAAGCACCAGAACCAGACAACATCCCTCTGGAAGCTCTAAGAGCATACCCAAGAACCACAGCAGACATCATGGTTAACCTACTATGAGACAGTTGGGAGAGACAGAAGGTACCAGAGCAATGGAGGACATGCTACGCAGTCAAACTGCCGAAGAAAGGAGATCTCACCGATTGCCCACTGCCAGGACTGGAGAGGAATCCAGCTCCTGTATATTTCCAAGCAAGTTGATCCTATTAAGGATTAGAACAGCTAGTGACACTAAGCTAAAAGAGGAACAGGTGGAGTTTCGAGCTTGGAGATCTTGTCTAGATCAGTTAGTGACACTCTGCATCAACGTAGAACAGTCACTGGAATGGCAGTCATCACTTTATGTTGACTTCATTGATTTCAAGATCGCATCTGATATTGTGGATAGGATAGTGATCTGGAGAGTCTTTAGGCATTATGGAATCACTCAGAAGATCATAAACGTGATAAAGAAACTCTGCAAGGACACCAGTTGTTGAATCCTTCAGAGTAAACACTGGAGTCAGGAAAGGCTACCACTTATCACCGAACATCTTCTTGCTCATGATTGAATGGGTGATGAGCACAGCCTAGGAGAATACAGTGCACCACGATCCAGAAGCTTGAGGACCTGGAGTTTGCTGATGATATCGGAATATTATCGCATACCCACTAGCACATCCAGAGACAGACACATGCCCCAGTGTTACTAGGGCCACGGGACTGGAGATCAGCATCATGAAGACCAAGATTCTGGGAGTGAACTCCACTCAGAAAGCTCCACTCACCATCAATGGACAGGCTGTTGAAGATGTTGATTGCTTCACATACCTGGACAGTATCATTAGCAAAACAGGAGGGACAGACGGGGTTATGTTTCTTTCTTTTCCCGGATCACTTAAGCACGCCAGGTCTTTGCTGTCCTGAAACCACCAAAGTGGAGTAATAACAACATTAGTCTTCATGCCAAATGTTAAGTCCATGCTATAATATGCTATAATACCAAGCACTTTTGACCACCAGCTACAAGTCTTCATTAACACCTGCCTATGACAGACCATGTACTTGAGGTGACCAGAGTGGATTTCCAACGAGCAGCTCCTGGCTGAAGCCCATCATCAATACCATCCAGACAAGGAAATTTAAGTAGATTGGGAATACCCTATGTAAGGAGCAGATGAACATTCAATGCCAAACCTTGGAATGAAACCCCCAGGGAAGCAGAAGAAGAGGAAGACCAATCCTGACATTGAGAAGAGCAGTACAGTATTGGAGATGGGCGAAGCAGATAGCCCAAGATAGAGAGAGATGGAAACTTACAGAGAAGACCCTTTGTTCTGACATAACTAACATGTATTAGAAATATCTTTTTTGGGTGAGTATTCCTATAGGCCCACCATTTAAGTATGGCCCCCCTGTGTTACTCTGAGCACAGCATATTTCTGTGACGCTTTTCAGAGCTTACCTTAACAACCACCAATCATTGTGAATCTGACCAGGACTCTTTCATTTTTAGAGTTTTAGAACCACCACCGACCCCTAAGCATCTTTCATGGTAGACCTCACTTCATCTTGCGAAAGCCTCACAGTTGTCAGTGGCCAAGCAGAAGTTTTCACGCATTATTGTGGAACGGCTTTGAAAAGCTGGTTTCCCCGTAACAGATGAGCATCATAAAACTAGACTGGCACCCCACCCACATGCTGTGCCACACGGCACTTTTCAGTAAATGTCTGGTCCAGCAACTGAGTCAGGTGGTGAACTAGGGGGGCACACGGTGTCTGTAGCTGGCAATAACTCTATGAATACGCAATACATGAATGATTCAATCTTAGCTTTCCAGAACTCCAGGCTGTAAAAAAAGGTGTGAAGATTTCATTTTGAGGGGCAGAAGCAGATGTTGTTCGTATGCTTTTCCGTTTCGCCTGAAAGCGCCTGCTCAGTAAATATTTAGGACAGCTTTCGTTTCTCTCTTTTTCGGCCCAAGAATTTCCTTGCAAACAGTCTGTTGGTGCCAGTTTACCACCTGCTTGAGCTAAGCTTTGCATTGCGAATCGACTTCTAACCCAAAAAATCTCCATAACACAAATCCCCCCCAGTCCTGAACCCCAACCCGGCTCAGTCTTCAAGAATGCGGACTGAAACTTAAGCTGCCCATTAGGACGGCATCAGAACTGAAAATTAAAAGTGATTAGGATTTTAAAATGCAGCTGCTCTTTAGCAAGATCCATAATGATGTGGCGGCTGAGGAAAAGATAACACAGCAAAACGGAGACAGGTGGTCAAGAAGAAAGAGATCGAGCGTCACCGGCAGGAAACATGGTGGCCTGAGAAGTCTCTTATCTGATTGTCTTTTCAGCGCTTGGTGTTTATCAGTGACCCTTATAACATGACAAATGCCTACTGTGCTATTAGCAGATCGGGTCTCCTCATGAAAGGGAGTTTCAGATGTGGGTTTAGGTGGTACCAAGATGGGGGGGGGGGGGGGGTGAGGGTTCTATTCTATGCCATTATCCATACCCAGTAGGCATAATAAGCTTGGCTGAATGCACCACCCTGGGGCCTTCACAAAATTCAGAGTAACAGTAAAAGTCCAAGATTTTACAGTTATGTGAAAAAGTAAGTGCACCCCAGAATTCAGACTAACATTAAAAGTCCAAAGTTTCACAATTATGTGAAAAAGTAAGTGAAATGTGATGAAATGTTTTTTTTATTCTGTTTTCACATATGTGGACATTTCAAGATTTGATCTTCATTTAAACAGGACCTATAGATAAGGATGATATGACATAACAAATATCACGTCACATTTACATTCTGTAGTCGATAGTATGATTGCAGTAATGTACAGAGACATCCTGGATGAAAACCTGCTCCAGAGCGCTCTTGACCTCAGACTGGGGCGACGGTTCATCTTTCACCAGGACAACTACCCTAAGCACACAGCCAAGATATCAAAGGAGTGGCTTCAGGACAACTCTGTGAATGTTCTTGAGTGGCCCAGCCAGAGCCCAGACTTGAATCTGATTGAACATCTCTGGAGAGATCTTAAAATGGCTGTGCACCGACGCTTCCCATCCAACCTGATGGAGCTTGAGAGGTGCTGCAAAGAGGAATGGGCGAAACTGGCCAAGGATAGGTGTGCCAAGCTTGTGGCATCATATTCAAAAACACTTGAGGCTGGAATTGCTGCCAAAGGCGCATCGACAAAGTATTGAGCAAAGGCTGTGAATACTTATGGACATGGGATTTCTCAGTTTTTTTATTTTTAATAAATTTGCAAAAACCTAAACTCTACAGGGAGCGCCATCAGTAGGCCAGTGGTGGGATTCCAACCTTTCAGCTTTCAAGTTCTGTTTCTTTGTTAACGGGCTCAGGATCTGCTGGAAACGTCGAGCCTTCTGCACCATCGTACCGAATAAGGTCCATAACAAACCTAAAAGAGTTCCTCCTTCGTGTTCAGTAGACGGAGACGGAGACTTTCAATATTCTAGGCCGAAAGGTGAACTTTTCCTTCCTCCTTCTTCTCCCTCGTTTCTTTGTCTGTTCATCCTTCCTCGCCTCCTCCTTCTTTTTCTCCTTTGCCACCTTCTTTCCCTTCAGGCCAACACTTTGGGGCTCATCATGCAAGTGACCCATTTGCTTTGATTGTTGAACTTAATCCTTCCTGTCGTATGGAACAGTAAGAACCCCAGGCAGGAATTCATAGACTTACACAAACTTTTGTTTTTCTTTTCTTTTTTTTTTCCGTTCTTTGTGCAGTTTGCTGGCCTTATAAGGGGGTTTGGCTTGGGCGGCTGTGGAATGTGCACTTTCTCCTGCTGCTGAGGGTCGTGCCACTCTCCTTCAAGTGGGCTCTGTCCCTCTCGGCATGTGATTTCATAACTTTCCCATGCTGTTTAACGAGCCTCGAGGCTCCGCAAATGACAGTGCGGCGCAGTCTGAGGGGACTCGTCAGCGCCTTGGTCTTACCTCTGATTTAAATGGAAAAGAGCAAAAAACAATGCGTGTGTGGTCTGGCAGGCAACGCCAAAGAGATGGCATCATTCTCTTCCTCCTCCTCATCTGTACCATTATAATTATTATCATCATTATCACTGTCACTCAGTTAATTTCATGAAAGTGTTTCGGAGTGAAAAGAGTAAAACATCTGTTTGGTGTTGTTTGGTTTGTTTTTCTTCCTCTTCGTCGTCTTGTTCAAGATTAATCAGGCAGGATGTGAGTCCAAAGGAGAAAGTGACAAAATATTTTTATTTCAGCAGCCTTGTGTTGACACACTGGTGGATTTATGTTTTACAGACACTTGGCTGCGTGTATTGAGGAGTATTAAAAATAGACTTCACTCATATATTCTCACATGCAGACAGCATAAGGCCTCCGGTGATGGCAATCTCCCGCCAAACCTGGGGGTGGCGCTCTTGTCTGTTATCCTCTGTCTTCTAACTTCTGCAGGACAGAAGATTAATTGCCATTCCGCCGCTCATGTGATGTCACTTCCCTCCAGGACCCGCCCCTTCCTGCCTGGAACTCACATAAACAGAACACAGTCATCTCTGTATGAGTCCTGTACTGGACTCGCGTCTGAAAAGACGTTGATTAAATCTTTCTTGAAACTTACATTAAATGGGGTCTGTCACAGTGGTGCCCCAAAACATTTTCTAGGTCTCTGAGGGACACCTCATTGACTCATCTCAGGTTTGTAATACCAAAAGGCTAACAGGCTTCTCTTTATTTCTTCCTCAGCACAGAGAAGACGTCCCCAGAGGGCAACTGACCACACGCCCTGTTAAAGGGGGACGCCCCCCGAATGTCGGCATCTCATTTGGACCCAAAATCTTATCGGAGACGGAGCTCCCTAATTTTCAGAGATCACAAGAGATTTCCTTTACTGCAGCCAGGGAGGCGATTTATGTTTGTTACTGCGCCACCGAGCGCCTGGCATCCGGCTGGCACCCCAGCATGATGTGTTCCTTCCACCCCTCCATTAAATATCAGAAGGCTGATATACTTTAAGGAATGGGGGAGCAAATGTGCACAGGACACTGCCTCCCCGGGAGCGCTAGAAGGCATCCTCCTGGGTTGTTGTGGCTTCAAGGATTCCTGCAGGGCTTCATGGGAGTTGGAGTTCACTACAGCCCTGTTGGGTTCCATGGGGTCTGCCGGGGGAGCTGCAGAGAACTGCATTTGGATTCCACCACACCTAGGAGTGATTCCAGATCCACTAACAAGCCACCTGAGCCACTCCCAGGAACAGCATAAAAGGAGCCCCCTCACTTCACTCAGGGAGCCGGAGTCGGGAGGAAGAGGACGGAGTTTGTCAGAGGAGGATTAGAGGCGGAACGAGAAAGAGAAAGGAAGAAAGAAGGACTGTGTTGTGTTGTGTTATGTTATTGGTGCTTCTACTGTGCTGTGCAGTGGGCAACGAGACAAAAGCACTTCCCCACAGTAATAAAGACGTGTTGTGTAGGAAGACTCATGTCTGCAACTGTCTCTGTTGGGGTACAGGCAGCTGTCCCCCGTGGCTCTGCCTACAAAATAGGACAAACTTTAAAAATCAATAAAAACATGTAATTCTGGCCAAGCGGAAGGTAGGTACACTCCAACCTCAAAACGTTGCTGCCAAACAGAGCCCAGTAAACCTCCAAGTGCCCTCTGGCAGTGGCCACGGACCACAGCGGGGTTGAGCTACCATGCTCCAAACCTGTGGCCCTGCTGCACACCAAGGGAACTGCCCTCTATTGGTCCGGAAGGGATAATGTCCTAAAAAAGCTCTCTCCCCCGGTCCTTCCATTGTCAGGGCATCCTGGCTGGGTAAGGGCCCTGGCTGTCTGCCACACTAGATAGATAGATAGATAGATAGATAGATAGATAGATAGATAGATAGATAGATAGATAGATAGATAGATAGATAGATAGATAGATAGATAGATAGATAGCGTAGTAGGCAAGATTCAAAATTTAGATAAATTGACAGCTGCAGTGGGCTGGCATCCTGCCCAAGGTTTGTTTCCTGCCCTGCGCCCTGTGTTGGCTGGGATTGGCTCCAGCAGACCCCGTGACCCTGTAGTTAGGACATAGCGGGTTGGATAATGGATGAATGGATGGATAAATTGACAGGAAAGCTATATTATGATAGATAGATAGATAGATAGATAGATAGATAGATAGATAGATAGATAGATAGATAGATAGATAGATAGATAGATAGATAGATAGATAGATAGATAGATAGCGTAGTAGGCAAGATTAAAAATTTAGATAAATTGACAAGAAAGCTATAGATAGATAGATAGATAGATAGATAGATAGATAGATAGATAGATAGATAGATAGATAGATAGATAGATAGATAGATAGATAGCGTAGTAGGCAAGATTCAAAATTTAGATAAATTGACAAGAAAGCTATATTATGATAGATAGATAGATAGATAGATAGATAGATAGATAGATAGATAGATAGATAGATAGATAGATAGATAGATAGATAGATAGATAGAGTAGTAGGCAAGATTCAAAATTTAGATAAATTGACAGCTGCAGTGGGCTGGCACCCTGCCTAGGGTTTGTTTCCTGTCTTGCGCCCTTTGTTGGCTGGGATTGGCTCCAGCAGACCCCTGTGACCCTGTAGTTAGGGCATAGCAGGTTGGATAATGGATGGATGGATGGATAAATTGACAGGAAAGCTATATTATGATAGATAGATAGATAGATAGATAGATAGATAGATAGATAGATAGATAGATAGATAGATAGATAGATAGATAGATAGCGTAGTAGGCAAGATTAAAAATTTAGATTAATTGACAAGAAAGCTATATTATGATAGATAGATAGATAGATAGATAGATAGATAGATAGATAGATAGATAGATAGATAGATAGATAGATAGATAGATAGATAGATAGATTGATTTTCTTGCCATTTTAAAGTAATATGTTCTTATTAACTAGTCCCATCTCTCCTTTGTATTTGTTTACACTTCAATGGCTCCTTCTTTGCTCTTCCTTATCCACTGCAGCAGCTCCTGATCCCAAGGCCCATACAGCAGACTTATACTTTGCAATCCCGCAGCCCCCCCCCAAAGAAGGCCCTCACCATAATCCCCATTTCTCTTTAAAGGAACTGCAGCTGTTGTGCAAGCTTTGCTTCACACGTCTCTTTTAATGAGTTTCCAGTGTCAAGTAACGTCCAGCCGGATGTCGAGTGTGGGAAGCGTCTTTACGGGCGTGCAGGATACACACACCATATTAAGTGGCATCAGTCGGGCAGGTGGAGAAGTCGATCGGCCAGACACAGAGAGCCAAAAGACAGTTTGATAGGCTCGACGTGACAGAGATCAGAGATGAGTTAAGCTTGGAGAGTCGATGGCTGTTTGTGAAGTCCATATCTCATATCCTGGGGAGAGCCTCTCTCATCTCCATAATTCTGAGATCTTCTTTCAGTCTCCTTAGTGGACATTTTGTTATAAAACTCCATTCATTCAGTCATAGTTCATAGAAATGTTGTTTAGTCTGTGAAGAGGTATTTGTTTCAGTTTTTGATTACTCCTTTTATAGTAACTTCACTAATAGCATTGTGTACATTGCCAGATGGAAAGCAGCACAGACCTGTCCATCCTGTTACTTATCCATTTCTTAACCTGGTGTATCCACGTGCAGGGTTTTGGGTGGTTAGAGATAAGCAGTATCACACCATCTGAAGCTTTATAACGCAGTGTGAGGCCTCTTCTGGAGTACTGGGTGCAGTTTTGGTCTCCATAAAGACATAGCAGCACTAGAAAAGGTCCAGAGAAGAGCAACAAGGCTGATTCAGGGCTACAGGGGTTGAGTTATGAGGAAATATTAAGAGAGCTGAGACTTTACAGTTTAAGCAAAAGAAGATTAAGTGGAGACCTGACTGAAGTGTTTAAAATGATGAAGGGAATTAGTCCAGTGGATCGAGACGGTGACTTCAAGAACAGGGGGGCACAGTTGGAAACTTGTTAAGGGTAAATTTCACACAAACTTTAGGAAGTTTTTCTTTCCCAGAGAACCACAGACACTTGGAATAAGCGACCAAGTGGTGTGGTGGACAGCAGGACTTTAGGGACTTTCAAGACCCAGCTGGTGAGTTTTGCTGGGCTGAATGGCCTGGCCTCATCTAAATCTTTCTAATGTTCTATAAAATGTAGCATGGCATACTGTACATTGAACCCACTAAATCAAATTCAGATCTAACAGTCCAGCACAGGTTCCCTTCATACCGATTTACAATTGCCAATCCATCTAACAAGTGTGTCTTTAAAATATTTGTTAAAGGAAATCCGAAACGCTTGAAGACTGCACCCTTCTGTTTTTTCATTTTTTTACGGAATGGTTGAGCTCCAAGTGACCGATGCCTGCTGTGGTGTAGACATAAAGTGAGAGCCTCAAATCTGCTTACCCCAATTCAACGTCATGGAGGCTGGGCATGTGGCAGGCAACACTGGGCATGTGACAGGAAACAGTGCAGGACAGGGTGGCAGACCTTCACAAGGCTCACTTACACACACACACACACACAGGACCAGTGTGGAATCGTCAATCAACCTAACCTGCACCTATATGGAGAAAATCCCCACACCGACACAGGCAGAACATGCACACTCCACACAGACTGGCCTGAGACCTGAAACAATAGAGTGTGGCCTGTAGGGGTTTAGCAGAGCCCCCCCAAACCCCAGACATGACTATCATTAAGGCAGGCATGGGTTCAACAGGCTTGTTTATTTAACAAAATGCCTTCTTCCAGGTCTCATTGCCACACAAGCACAAATTCTCTTCTTTTCCTTCTTCTTCTCCTCCCCTTAAACCTCCACTCCTTCTCAGGCTGGCTCCTCTCCCAAATCCAACTCACCTAAACAGTTACTTTCATTGCTGGACCTGAGAGTAATTCCGACGCTGGAACACTGCACCCCTGGAAAGATTTTGGGTTCAGAGGTTCCTGCTCCAAAAGTAAAGGGGTTCTCTCCAATGCTCTACTGAGATGAGAGAACCTTTTGGAAGGGCAACCATATCAGCAGAGGTTTATGGTGGGGTAGATCGACAGGAGCCACTTTTGAATAAAAGGCATGTGATAGTTTAAAGGAGTCTAAGAACACAAGGACAAATATTCTCTGGTTTGATGACACAAAAATTGAACTCCAAGCTCTGTGTCTCTGTGTCATCACCTGCCTATTGCAATCCCTATGGTGAAACGTGGTGGTGGCAACTTCATGCCATGGGGGTGCAGGGACAGGGAAACTACTCAGAATTGAAGAAAGGATGAAAGCAGCCAAACACAGAGAGGTCCTTGGAGAAAATCTGCACACCACCTCAAACTGGGACAACATTTTACCTTTCAGCATGACAATGACCTAAAGCATACAGCCAAGACAATGCCGGAATGGCTTTGGGACAAGTCTCAGAGTGTCCTGCAGTGACCAAGCCAAAGCCCAGGCTTACACCTGAAGATGACCTGAAGATGGCACTTTACACTTAGGGTCCAATCCAGCTGAGCCTGAGAGGATCTGCCAGGAAGACTGGGACAATCCTGCCCAAATCCAGGTGTGCAAAGCTTGGAGAGACTCAGCCAAAGAAGACTCAAAGCTGGAACGCCTGCCAAAGGGGCTTCAGCAGAGTAGTGAAGCAAAAGTGGGAAATGAATCCATTACAAAATAAAGCTACAAAATACAATAAAGTGTGCAGAAAGGTCAAATTTTCAGAATCCACTGTAGATTGATAGATAGATAGATAGATAGATAGATAGATAGATAGATAGATAGATAGATAGATAGATAGATAGATAGATAGATAGATAGATATGAAAGGCACTATATGATGATAGATAGATAGATAGATAGATAGATAGATAGATAGATAGATAGATAGATAGATAGATAGATAGATAGATAGATAGATAGATATGAAAGGCACTATATGATGATAGATAGATAGATAGATAGATAGATAGATAGATAGATAGATAGATAGATAGATAGATAGATAGATATGAAAGGCACTATATGATGATGATAGATAGATAGATAGATAGATAGATAGATAGATAGATAGATAGATAGATAGATAGATAGATAGATAGATAGATATGAAAGGCACTATATGATGATGATAGATAGATAGATAGATAGATAGATAGATAGATAGATAGATAGATAGATAGATAGATAGATAGATAGATAGATATGAAAGGCACTATATGATGATAGATAGATAGATAGATAGATAGATAGATAGATAGATAGATAGATAGATAGATAGATAGATAGATAGATAGATAGATATGAAAGGCACTATATGATGATGATAGATAGATAGATAGATAGATAGATAGATAGATAGATAGATAGATAGATAGATAGATAGATAGATAGATATGAAAGGCACTATATAATAGATAGATAGATAGATAGATAGATAGATAGATAGATAGATAGATAGATAGATAGATAGATAGATAGATAGATAGATATGAAAGGCACTATATATAATAGATAGATAGATAGATAGATAGATAGATAGATAGATAGATAGATAGATAGATAGATAGATAGATAGATATGAAAGGCGCTATATGATGATAGATAGATTCTTTTATTATAATAATTAAAGCTGTCATTCTAAGCACTGGCACCCTCTGTGCCCTGCCCTGACACACAGGGTTCAGGTTTCAATCTTCAGTATTGTGACTGAGACCCCCAAATTCTTTCAGACACAGAAACAAGAGATACATGGAAACTGAATTTGTCCAAAGCATCTTTTTCTCATTACAGACAAACATGCCTGGTGAGTGGCGGAGCGGTGATTTGCTTAATCTTCCATACGGCTGCCAATGTTTGATTTATGGGATAACTTTGGCGTCAGTGATGTGTTCTGTTTCCCTTGCGCCCGTTGTGTTTTTAACGATGTTTGGCTTTAATGGCCGAGTCCTCCTGTACCCGTTGTGATGTGCTGTACCAGGTAAAGGCTGCCCATATCCCGGGCTGATCGTTCACACTGTTGCTCCTCCAACACATCATTATGCCAACAGAAGGACTAATCTTTCACAGCAGTAACTGTGCCAAGGGGACCGGCGCTAATGTATTCAGGCCACACTGGGAGAATATAAATTTAATGAAAAACACAACCTGAGTTTTGGCAGCAGAGTTTTAGGTTTCAGTCTTCAAAGCTGTGGGAACGCAGAGAACTTTTACTGTCAAACATTGACACAATGGTGAACCTTCCCCAGCATCTCAAGGTTACCTTCATTGCTGGGTGGCATGTTTTTGTCATTTTATTGTCAAGGTCGTTTCCTTGAATTTGTGCCATAAACCTACCTGTAAACGCACTGCAAATGTTGCTTTATGTTAATGTTAATCCCAGGGCTCGGCTTCTGTTAGTCGTGTTTTATTCATAAACTACACTGAACTGCTCAAACTGACTTAATCCAATATCCAATACCCTCATTAAACGTGTCTAACGATATATATATATATATATATTTATACACACTCACCGGCCACTTTATTAGGTACACCTTGCTAGGACCTGGTTGGACCCCCTTTTGTCTTCAGAACTGCTGTTATTCTTCATGGCACAGATTAAACAAAGTGCTAGATGCATTCTTCAGGGATTTTGGTCCACATTGACATGATAACATTACTCAGTTGCTGCAGATTTGTCCATGATGCGAATCTCCTGTCCCACCTAATCCCAGAGGTTCTCTACTGGATTGAGATCTGCTGATTGTGGAGGCCATACTCACTGTCATGTTTAAGAAACCAGTTTGTGATGATCTGAGCTTTGTGACGTGGCGCGTTATCCTGCTGGAAGTAGCAATCAGAAGATGAGTACACTGCAGTCATAAAGGGATGGATGTGGTCAGCAACAATGCTCAGGTAGGCTGTAGCATGTAAACGATGCCCAGCTGGCACTAAGGGGCCCAAAGTGTGCCAAGAAAATCCCCACCACACCATTAAAGGACCACCATTAGCTTGAACAATTGATACAAGATAGGATGGATCCCTGCTTTCATGTTGTTGACGCCAAATTCTGAGCCTACCATCTGAATGTCGCAGCTGAAATCGAGACTCATCAGACCTGGAAACATTTTTCCAATCTTCTATGGCCTAAATTTTGGTGAGCTCGTCTGAATTGTAGCCTCAGTTGCCTGTTGTTAACAGATAGAAGTGGCACCCGGTGTGGTCTCCCGCTGCTGTAGCCCACCTGCTTCAAGGTTTGACGTGTTGTGTGTTCAGAGATGCTCTTCTCCATATCTCAGTTATAACGAGTGCTTTTTCGAGTTACTGTTGTCTTCCTTTCAGCTCAAACCAGTCTGGCCGTTCTCCTCTGACCTCTGGCATCAGTAAGACATTTCCATCCACAGAACTGCCACTCACTGGATATTTTCCCTTTTTTGGACCATTCTCTGTAAATTCTAGAGATAGTTGGGTGTGAAAATCCCATAAGATCAGCAGTTTCTGAAATACTCAGACCAGCCCGTCTGGTACCAACAACCAGGCCACGTCCAGAGTCACTTCAATCCTCTCTCTTCACCATTCTGATGTTCAGTTTGGACTTCAGCAGGTCATCTTGACAACGTCTACAGGCTGAAATGCATTGATTTG
The DNA here is from genome assembly GCF_900747795.2 of Erpetoichthys calabaricus. Lineage (NCBI taxonomy): Eukaryota > Metazoa > Chordata > Cladistia > Polypteriformes > Polypteridae > Erpetoichthys > Erpetoichthys calabaricus. Next base: position 85,226,953 of record NC_041410.2, on the reverse strand, counting down.
CTGCCGTGTGGTTGGTTGATGAGATATTTATGTTAACAAGCAGTTGAACAGGTGTACCTAATAAAGTGGCCGGGGTGTGTGTTTGTGTGTGTGGATATAGTACCCATTTAGCATACACACACAAACACACACACATCTTAATAGATAATTCGCCAGTCTCCTCACTCACTCACTCACTCACTCACTCACTCACTCACTCACTCACTCACTCACTCACTCACTCACTCACTCACTCACTCACTCACGTCTGTCCGAAGCCGAATGCGCAGTCGCCTTCTGCGCACGTCACCTTCTGCGCATGTCTGAAGCTGAATGCGCAGTCACCTTCTGCGCAGCTGCCCGAAAAACCTTACGAGACCGACATTGCGGCAGGCGGCGGATTTACGGCCGCGAAAATTCAAAAAGAAAGGCGACTTCGATTAAAGCTCTAGAGGCCTGAAAGGCGATTTCGACTACAGCTCGAGGCCTAATTACGCATTCATCCATCCATCCATTTTCCAACCCACTGAATCCAAACACAGGGTCACGGGGGTCTGCTGGAGCCAATCCCTGCCAACACAGGGCGCGAGGCAGGGAACCAATCCCGGGCAGGGTGCCAACCCACCGCAGATACAATACAATACAATACAATATAGTACAATATAATTTATTCTTGTATAGCCCAAAATAACACAAGAAGTGCCACAATGGGCTTTAACCGGCCCTTCCTTTTGACAGCCCCCCAGCCTTGACTCTCTATGAAGACAAGGAAGAAACCTTGGGAAAGGCAGTTCAAAGAGAGACCCCTTTCCAGGTAGGTTGGGCATACGGTGGGTGTCAAAAACAAGGGGATCAATACAATACAATACACAGAACAGAACAGAAGTAATCCTCAATACAGTATAAAAATAAAAATATTACAAGCAGAATTTAACAGTAGATCATATCACATAATAGGATTTGTTCGATGTTCTCCATCCAATATGACAGAGCTGCCCTCCATGGCTCACAACTGAAACCCAGTAATTCCAGTTCAGGCTCATGGTGACGTGGTGGTGACAGCATTGGGCCTAAGACTGTAAGCCCACCCTGGATGGGATGCCAGTCCATCATAAGACCCACCTCCGCTTACACACACTGTTATTTTATTCACACCCTTATAATCTACAGGGGACTCCCCACAATCTCGTATTTGTCTATGATTTTAATCACCTTGTTCTCCTGGGTGGCTTATCATTGCATTGTCATGGGACTCCCCGTAAAATAATGATTGCTGCACTTTTTTATTCTGCAAGTGAGAATTTGGAGGGAGCACAGATTGAAGATTAGACTCATGAGGAGAAGGACAGCTTTTGGGCCTCATCTAATAATACGGTGTGGTTGTGGACATTTTGGCAGCCTTGGCTCTAAGCATTTTGTCTCATCTTCCGGTGATTTTCATGAATGCTGCTCTGCTTCACCCTCCGGGAGGCGCTGTACTTGCTTCCCCAGGTAAGCCGTCACGATGCCTTCATCTGAACAGTCGCCTGCTGTCATTTGAAACCTTTGTCACTCCCTGTAAACATTTTGGCTAAACATCCATAGAGGGTAAAGCGAGCGTAACAGACCTCAATTGTGAGCCCCCACTCGTTCCTGAGAGATTTCGATGGAGAGGAGGTGGCAAGTCCAGGGTCGCCCGAGTCACAGCGAAGAAAAAAAAAGAAAAAAAAAGAAGTGATGGAGAGGGAAAGGAAACATGGAAGTAACTTTCCCACGCTGCACTTCCTGCAGAAGACGGCTGACTAAAGCTTACGGCTTTTTCTCCCATATGTAATTATAGCGCTGGCTGCTTGTTGCCAGATAAAATAAACAGGCGGTTGCCCGCTGGCTGGCCACATTCTGCTGTTCATACCCAACAGACAAGAGGGACACGGAGCTCGGAAATGTGAGCATGTGATCTGTGTGGTAGAAGAGACATCTAATTGGAACAAGAACGATGTCATTCTTTATAGTGTCATTCCGCAGTGGACTTTTTAAATTGTTTTATAGGTGCAGCCTTTAACACTGGTACAGTGCGGGGGGGGGGGGGGGGGGGGGGGCTTTGTCCAGTAGGGGGCCTCACTGCCTATAAAGGAACAGAGGTGCATCCTATCCTGAGTGACACCTTCATCCACGGTGATTTCTGACATTGGAGATGCAACTCTTTTGTTTTTCCATTTGGGCACAGGTAAAGTGACTCGCTCCTGGTCACACCGTGCCAGATAGATAGATAGATAGATAGATAGATAGATAGATAGATAGATAGATAGATAGATAGATAGATAGATAGATAGATATGAATGGAACTATATAATAGATAGATAGATAGATAGATAGATAGATAGATAGATAGATAGATAGATAGATAGATAGATAGATAGATAGATAGATAGATAGATAGATAGATAGATATGAATGGAACTATATAATAGATAGATAGATAGATAGATAGATAGATAGATAGATAGATAGATAGATAGATAGATAGATAGATAGATAGATAGATAGATAGATAGATAGCGTAGTAGGCAAGATTAAAAATTTTGATAAATTGACAAGAAATCTATATTATGATAGATAGATAGATAGATAGATAGATAGATAGATAGATAGATAGATAGATAGATAGATAGATAGATAGATAGATAGATAGATATGAATGGAACTATATAATAGATAGATAGATAGATAGATAGATAGATAGATAGATAGATAGATAGATAGATAGATAGATAGATAGATAGATAGATAGATAGATAGATAGCGTAGTAGGCAAGATTAAAAATTTAGATAAATTGACAAGAAATCTATATTATGATAGATAGATAGATAGATAGATAGATAGATAGATAGATAGATAGATAGATAGATAGATAGATAGATAGATAGATAGATAGATAGATAGATAGATAGATAGATAGATAGATAGATAATGATAGTCTTTGACTTGACTGCACTTTGACAGGCTAAAGTGACTCAGATCTGATTTTATTTGCCTTAATGTAACTCTTCTTCTTGCCACAGTGTATCATCTTGTTCCATATCTTCCTGTCCTCGTCATCCTTCTCTGTCACCCCCATCACCTGCATATCCTCTCTCACCACATCCATAAACCTCCTCTTAGGCCTTCCTCTTCTCCTCTTGCCTGGCAGCTCTATCCTTAGCACCCTTCTCCCATTATACCTGAGTGCCCTATAAAAGGAGCCAGCTGCCACTGCTCTGGGAACCAGAGTTGAGAGAAAGCTTGCTGGAGGAGGAGTGGAGGTAGACAAGAAAGCGAGGAGAGAAAGGAAGAAAGAAAGAAGGAAAGGAAGAAAGAGCTGGGTAGTAATTGTGCTTGTACACTGTACTGTGCTGCTATGGGGAGTGAGGAAAAATAAAAGCTCTTCCAGGCGTATAATAAACGGGTGCTGCGTGGCAAAACTGGTGTCTGCGTCTGTCTGTGTTAGGTTTAGGTGGAAGGAGGGCCCTCTGTAGGCCATGGGTGGTTGTCCTTCTGGAAGTTTCTTCCATCGCCACACATGGTCTCTGGAGCTCAGCCAGGGTAACCATCACGTTCTTAGTCACTGACTTTTTAATGTCCTTCTGCTCCAACTGGTTCCTTTGGCTGGGTGGCCAACTCTTGGAAGAGTTAGAATCTTAATTCATTTAAGAATTAAGTGGTAGGTGCTTCAGAGGATTGTTCCGAATCTTTTTGTTCTTCTACTGTTTTGTCATTAATGGTGGCAGAAGTGGGATAAAGAGCCAGAATTTTACCATTAGTGCGTCTGTTTCCTGAAATGAAAACCAAAACACCTCTAAGTATCTATTGTTATGATCAGCAGAGCTTATTATTATTTTTTATGAAGTCTAACTTAGTATCCTTTGAATATTTTGTTAACATTTGCATTAGAAGCATACTGATAAAGTTGAAATTGTGTAGTATTTTGCTGCAACACCATCTTGTTTTTTTGTGGGTGCCGCCATTTCGAGACACCTGTGTCTATTGGCCCCATGGTAATGTTACCCAGCATTCCCTAGTATGAGCGATGCTTGTGACATCACATGAACGACATTATAAAGGTTGGCCTGGACATTTCCAAGGTACTCCTCTCCTTCATAGCTTTGCGTTTGACCTCCCAGTTTAAGAATTCTTTGCCCTGGTTTCCTGTTTTTCAATTTTGTTCCATGATTCTAACTTTGTTGAAGAATCCAGCTGACATAAAGCTTTGACTTTGGCTTGTTTTAGGACAATGTGCATCTTCCAGTCATTTGGATCTCTCAGGGGAAACTCATCAGGTTGATATGACTCTGTGTTTTACCTCAGCAGGATCAGGAGACAAAACATGACTAGAAACCTCCAAAAAAGTCAAACCCATCTGCCTCCAATCCAAACACGATGGCCAGAAATGCCAAAATGAAGTCTATTAATCAGGAGAAGTTTTATCTGAACATATTACACACCAAACACCAAAGTCCGATGAGTCAGGAATGCACCTTTGTAAGTTCACACCATTGATGTCACACGTTGTGCATTCCAGGGTGGTTAGCATGGTTTGGACCACCAGGGGGCGTACCAGCCACCCTACCCGACACGGACAGACACAGGAGGCACAAGTTCAAACACACACTATTATTTTTTCCTTTTTCTCTCTTGTGGGAAACGCTTTCCCCTGTTTTCCACAAGTACAACACATTTCACAGCACAGCAAACAGACACAACACAACACTCTTCTTCTTTCTTTCTCTTTTCTCCTCCACTCCACCTAGCAAACATCATCTTCACCCACCCGACTCTGGCTCCCCGAGTAGTGGCTGCTGGCTCCTTTTATAAGGAACCCAGAAGTGCTCCAGGTGCTCGATGACTCATTTCTGGCCAGGTGTGACAGAAGTGCTGCAATCAGGGGCTCAGCAGCAGCTGCAGTACCCCATGGCGGCGCCCACAGAACCCAACAGGATTACACAAAACTCAAGTTCCCATGAAGCCCTGCGGCAGTCCGAGGCACCTCTCGCTGCAACCCATGGGGGGGGGGGGGGGGGGGGGGGGGGTGTGGGGGTGGGGCTGCCATCTAGCGCTCCAGGGGAGGTAATGCTCTGGACATGCTCCCACCCCAGTCCTTCCAGCATGGAGGCAATCCCGGCCTGTCAAGGGCCCCGGCTGAACGCCACAATGGATGCACACGTCAACCTCTGTAAAGTCCCGGCACTAACATTGCGCATTCCTAGCTGGTTAGTCCAGCTTATAAACAAACAAAATGCTGTCATGGGATAGCACTGAAAAATGTACAAGAGCTAGTAAAAAAATAAACCTTAGAATCAGATCAAGGGCTAAAAAAAAGCAAAATTAGCAGGATAGAAGTCCAGAACTCTCCAAAAAAGGCACAAACAAAATTAATAAAAAACACCAATCACAACAGACTATTTACTCTCCTACAGCTCTCTCCATTATGGTGGCAGCAGTGGGATAAGACTCAGTTCTCATTGTTATCCCATGTGGTTTGCATATCCTCCAGGGCTTCATGGAGAGAAAGCTAAGACACTCGTGCGTCACACTGTAGTAGAGCTGGCAAATCCAGACTTTGACCAAAAATACTTTGACTCAGTTTCTTCTTCCACACATTCTTCCCATTTGTAATTATTTTAGCTTTTCATTTTGCTCCAGCTTTATTAATTATTAGCCATCCCCTGTGGCTCCGCCCACATAGTTGTGAAACAGGATAAACTTTAAAAAATCAATAAACAAACGGGTATCGCTAGCTAAGCAGCAACTCAAACAAAGGCTGGCACGTGACTGAGGAGGGTACCCGCCCCCCTCGCCTCAGCCCGCAGTGTCTCCCTCGGATTCGCACAAATAAATCAGCACTGCAGGCGAACTATGACACTTAGTGTGATGAGAGAAGTCGCAAAATCAACCAGAATGTTCAAACAAGTTATAGAAAAAATCCTGATCTAAATCCGTTAAGTAGTTCTCTCATGAAAAGCAGACAGATAGACAGACAGATGTTGTAGACAAAGAGCCCGTTTCGACAACGTAAGATGAAATGGGCACGAGTGGAATAGTACTAAGTATAAGCACCACAAACCTGATATAGGTGTATTGAATGAATGCGTAATTAGACCTCGAGCTGTAGTCGAAATCGCCTTTCAGGCCTCTAGAGCTTTAATCGAAGTCGCCTTTCTCTTTGAATTTTTGCGGCCGTAAATCCGCCGCCTGCCGCAATGTTGGGGTTGGATGTCGGTCGAAGTCGCCTTTCTCTTTGAATTTTCACGGCCGTAAATTCGCCACCTGCTGTGATGTCGGTCTCTTAAGGTTTTTCGGGCAGCTGTGCAGAAGGCGACTGCGCATTCGGCTTCGGACGGACGTGAGTGAGTGAGTGAGTGAGTGAGTGAGTGAGTGAGTGAGTGAGTGAGTGAGTGAGTGAGTGAGGAGGCTGGCGAATTATATATAAGATATATATATATATATATATATATATAGCCTGAGTAGTAGTGAAACAGGGCAGTGAGGAGGGTCCTACCTGGCTCCCCCTCCCCGCGGCCTGCAGCCTCCGTCTCGGATTAGCGAACTATGATTCTTAGCGCAATGGGAGAAGTCGCAAAATCAACCGGAATGTTCAAGCAAATTCTAGAAAAAAAGAACCCGATCTAAATCTGTTAAGTTGTAACAGCTGACCCCTTACCCAGCTGACCCCTTACCCTTACTGAGATGAATCTAAATCTCAAGCCGTACCTCTAACAAATGAAATTTTCCCCACAATCGATGGTTTAAACAAGCACGCAAAAACAGATGATATGTAAAAATAGGTGGTTAATTATATTAAATGGCAAACAAAACACTACTGCACATTTCACACGTAGGAAAAAATATATATATTGTAGAAAAGGCACTATATAGGCGCCTGACCCGGCACAGAAGGACACAGAGGCACGTAATAAACCAAGGACTTTTATTTTCTTCTTCACCCGTGGGCGCACGTCTTCCCCGTGACCCACAGGCAAAACACAGTCCCACAAGCACTCTTCTCCACACACCAACAGTTCTTTCTCTTCTCCCACCACTCCTCCGCAAGCGTAGTCTCCTTCTTCCCAACTCTGGCTCCCTGAGTGGTGGTGGCTGGCCCTTTTTATATCCCACCCGGAAGCATTCCAGGTGCTTGACCACCTGGTCCTAATTGCATTTCCGGGTGGAGCTGAAGATTGGACCAGCTGGGCTGCAGACTCCATGCAGCTCCCCCAAGTGGCCATCCGAGCCCCCAACCAGACTGTGGAGGACTCCATCTCCCACGGAGCCATGCACCAGGTTGGGGAATCATCGTTAGCCAGGGAGGCTGCCACCAAGTGTCCCGGGGGAGGTATTGAAGTGTCCATGGCTGCTCCCCCGGATCAGATGCAGCAGGGGCGTCCCTGCCGGGCATGGGACCCGGCTATCCTTCACAATATCGATATCCCTCCACCAAAGCAACAACGTGACACCACTCATATATATACACAACAATCCCTCTCTTGCCCATGTAACATATAGCAAACAACAACGAATAACAACAATGAATGAAATACGGAATTAATGATCGTGAACTTGAGTCCGAGTGTATTACTGTCCAAAATGCGGATGACTGGTCAACAGATATGTGATGTGTTTGTATTTCCCAGAACAAATGGAACAACCTCACCGTGAATGCTCGGCTTGTGGTGGATGATGTAGTCCGACCCCGGGGTCTCTGGAAATGAGGGAAGTGAAGCCAGTCCGGCGAAATGAAAAACAAACCGGTTACCAAAAGCGCGATGTGGAAAAACAGCAGGTAAAGATGGTTTGTGGTCGTGAAAATGAAAATCTCCGTCTTTCCCCTCTCCTCTTTTTTTTTTCCTCTGTTCCCTCCTGATTGTTTAAATAGTTGAGAGGCGGATGTAACTGATTGTCATTGAAAACAGGTGCTTTCCATCTTGGGGCTGCGGTCTCTTCCCACCGTCCGTCCCCCCTGTATTTACGGGGATGACATTTACTGACGCACACATAAACAGCAAACGGGACAACGGAAACAAAACGCACTCGGCACGAACATGGACAATGCTATTATTACTATGTAGCCCCGCTACAAAGTAGTTCTCTCGTCAAAAGCAGACAGACAGACGTTGGATTTTATATTCTGTATAGAGAGATCTGTTACCTTGCGTGCTTAGCCCAATTCAGACCCATCATGTCGGCATTACATTCAAGGTGTAACGACTGACTCACTCTCCCTAACCGGCAGCTACACCACCAAGACCCATGGCCTGGCAAGCTGATGACGTTAGACCCGACAAGCCATACTTCTTCCAAATAAACTTCCCCAATCGATGATCAAAAATAAGCCCAAAAAACAAACTATATGTAAAATAATAAAGTGAGTATAAATTAATAAAAAAAGAAATGAACAAACACCAAACAATATATATATATATGTCACACCCCAACCAGTCCCAACATATCGTTCAACCCCAAAAGTAACCGATGGAATGTAATAATAAAGATGTGCAGCACAAAGTTTATATACAACCCGAACCCTCCCTGAACGTGAAATCAATGAGACACACAGAAAACACGAAACACGCGTAAAAGTCCAGAAGGTTAAACGTAAAATGAATAACGTTTGTGAACCTTGTTCAGATGGAAAAAGAGTCCTACGGCAATTATACGAATAAAAATGACTGCTTGCTCCTCTCCCCAAACAACAAGAAACAGTCTCACCGTGCTTATCCTCAGTACATCGGCGTTTTATGGTGCAATGGAGAAGTTGTCAGGCGTTGAAAGTGGCAGGTCGACAAAGGTGTGAGTGATCTGGATCTCTGCTTTCTCCTGGCTCTGCAATGAATGGGCGGTATAGTATTTTTGTCCTCCTGTTTAAATAGGGTGGCACGGTGGCGCAGTGGGTAGCGCTGCTGCCTTGCAGTTGGGAGATCTGGGGACCTGGGTTCGCTTCCCGGGTCCTCCCTGCGTGGAGTTTGCATGTTCTCCCCGTGTCTGCGTGGGTTTCCTCCGGGCGCTCCGGTTACCTCCCACAGTCCAAAGACATGCAGGTTAGGTGTATTGGTGATTCTAAATTGGCCCTAGTGTGTGCTTGGTGTGTGGGTGTGTTTGTGTGTGTCCTGCGGTGGGTTGGCACCCTGCCCGGGATTGGTTCCCTGCCTTGTGCCCTGTGTTGGCTGGGATTGGCTCCAGCAGACCCCCGTGACCCTGTGTTCGGATTCAGCGGGTTGGATACTGGATGGATGGATGGATGGATGTTTAAATAGCGAATGATGGGATTGACAGGACAAATTATCATTAGGGACCACAGTTCCACAGTGTTATCTTTCCCCCTTTGTTTCCAGGGGAGCAAATTTACATAGACACACAGACCATGTAAACAGGACTACACGACGAAAGACAAGAATACGCTTATGATGACGTTAATCGTGTAGCACCGCCACAAAGGATCAAGCCACAATCTTACACAGGCCTGCACTCCCTAAAACACGCCAATACGGGGCGATAGACAAACTCCCTAAACAAACATAAGGCAAATAAATGAACAGAAATAGCGCCATCAAAGACAGTGTGGCCAGATGCAGGGATGACACGTCGTAAAGCGGGTGAATAGTTGGAACACCAACCGGGTCGTCTCGTCTAATAAGAGTAAGTCCAACAAAAATGGCGTCAATAAAGCGGTCTGCTTGGGCAAATTAACCCACGATGGAACTTTGGTTCTTTGCTGTGCAAGTCAGGGTCAGTCACTGGACCTTCTTTATACTGTGTGAGCCAGGGCGGGGAGAGAAGGAGAAGAGAATGTGAGCGACAGCGCCCCCTCTCGCCCTGGAGGGTCGTCACATACCTCCATCGAGGAGCTCCTCCGATGCGCATGCGTGACAAGAGATCAATCTGTAAACGAACAACGCCACCTTCTGAGGGCTGTGCCTCCATATCTGACTCTCATTGGGTGCCATTTGAACGCTGGCCGTTTGGCTCTTCATGCACTGGCAGGCTGTCCAGAGCTCTCCAAGTGTATTAGAGCTTCGGTTTGCGGTTGGCAGATTTGCCAGCATGTGATTTATTTCATTTTAGCAATGCCCATTAGCACAGAAAACATCAGGTTGCTGAGAATGAGGCCCGACTTGTGCATTCCTCATTACGACCCCCTCGCCCAAACACACCCACGATGGTCAGCCTCTCCACGGAGTGCAGTGTGCGCCCCTGATTTTATTTATTTTTCTGATATCCTTTTCATTTAACCACTTGCCCTTTGCCTCAGTTATTATTCCTTCAGCCTGTCAGTGTGCTATTCTGAAAGGAGCTATGGGTGCTAATCTGCTTTTCAAGGTTGGAAAACCATCAGGCGTGATTAAGGCCTATAAAAAACAAAACAAAACACCGACTCCGCCGGAGGCCATGTGGCAACTCACTCATTCCATTACACGACACAAGTTGGTTTGCTTCCTGGCCAGAACATCTGTCAGCCATCATGCAGAAAGTGCGACAGGACTGCGGAGGTGCAGGAGAGACGCTCTGGGATTGAGCTGCAGGGTCTCCTTCAGGAGACCACCGTCATTAGAAGGCCAAACGGGCAATTAGACACGCAGTTCAGTCTGCCTCCCCTGATTATTCTGAACTAGGGTTCAGCGGTACTCATCTGCTTAGGTGCAGTAATATGGAGTTTCTAGAAACACACGGGGGTCCCCTGCTTAAAAAGGCAAATGAGGGAGGGGAGGGAGAGAGAGAGAAAGAGAAAGAAAGAGAGAGTGAGAGAGAGAGAGAAAATGAGTGAGAGAGAGAGACAGAGAGAAAGAAAGAGACTGAGTAAAAGAGAGAATGAGTGAATGAGTGAGAGACAGAGAGAATGATTGAAAGAGAGAGAATAAATGAGAGAAACAGAGAGAAAAGGTGTAAAAGAGACAGAGAGAGAAAGAGAGAATGAGTATGTGAAAAGAGAGAGAGAAGGAACAAGAGATAGAGAAAGAGAGAGAAAAAGTGTAAAAGAGACAGAGAAAGAGAGAATGAGCAAGACAGAAGGAGAGAGAGAGGGAATTAGTGAAAGAGAGAGAGAAAGTGAATGAATGAAAGAGAGAGCAAAAAAAGAGTTAAAGGAAAAGAGCATAAAAGAGAGAGAGAGAATGAGTGAAAGAAACAGAGAGAAAAAAGAGAGAGCAAGTTACAGAGAAAAGAATGAGAGAGAGAGTGAATGAGTGAGAGAGAGAGTAAAACAGAGACAGGGACAGAGATGGAGAGAGAAAAAGAGAAAGAAAGAGAGAGTGACAGAGAATGAGTGTTAGAGAGAGACACAGAGAAAGAAAGAGACTAAAAAAAGAGAGTAAGAGAGAATGAGTGAGAGAGGGAATGGATGAGAGAGAAAAAGAAAGAAAGAGAGAGGGTAAAACAGAGAAAGAGAATGAACAAGAGAGAGAGAAAGAAAGAGAGAGAGAACGAGTGAGAGACAGAGAGAATGACTGAAAGAGAGAGAGAATAAATGAGAGAGAGAAACAGAGAGAAAAGGTGTAAAAGAGAGAGAGAGAGAAAAAGAGAATGAGTATGTGAAAAAGAGAGAGAGAATGAATGAAAGAGAGAGAAGGAACAAGAGAGAGAGAAGAGAGTGAAAAAGTGTAAAAGAGACAGAAAGAAAGAGAATGAGCAAGACAGAAGGAGAAAGAGAGAGTGAGAGAGAATTAGTGAGAGAGAGAAAGTGAATGAATGAAAGAGAGAGTGAAAAAAGAGTTAAAGGAAAAGAACATAAAAGAGAGAGAATGAGTGAAAGAAACAGAGAGAAAAAAGAGAGAGAGCAAATAAGAGAAAAGAATGAGAGAGAGAGAGTAAATGAGTGAGAGAGAGAGAGTAAAACAGAGACAAGGACAGAGATGGAGAGAGAGAAAGAGAGAGTGTAAAAGAGAGAGAAAAAGACAGAGGGAATGAATGAAAGAGAAGAGAAAGAGATGAAAAAGAGAATGAAAGAGAGCTAGAGAGAGAGAAAAAAATGTGTGACAAAGAAAGAGAAAGAGAGAGAGAGAGAAAATGAGAGATAAAGAAGGAGAGGATGAGTGAAAGACAGAGAGAAAAAGAGAGAGAGAGTGAATGTTAGAGAGCGAGGCAGAGAGAGAGGGAGTGAGAGAGAAAGTGCAGTCGGTTGAGTTCTGCTCTGCGCCTCAGAGTCGGGTGGTCCCTGTGGATGTTACTGAAGCTCAAACGAATTCCCCTTTTAAAAGTCCTCTGGTAGGCCGAGGCTTATGACAAAGATGCCATCCATTGGCACTGTTTCCATTCTGTAAAGCACATACTGATAGTCGCCATATTTTAAAGTGATTTTCCATCTTGTCATTTTTTAGTTAACACATGAGCTCTGATGTTGTGGTTTAATGTAAATTAACAAATCTGCTGAATCCAATTCTGGTCACAGATGCTGGGGCCTATCCTAGCAGCACTGGGCACAAAGCAGGAAGCAGCTCTGGACAGGGTGGCAGTCCTTCACAGGGCCCACCAACACACACACACACACACAGGGCCAGATGTGGAACCGTCCATCAACCTAAACTGCATTGAAAACAGAAATAAAGATGAACCCTACACAGATAGAAGAAGAATGTGCAAACTCCATATGGACAGCTACACTTATAATAACCAGATGTGAGAATCAAAACCCAAGATGACAGATCAGTGAAACATTTGTCCTTCCCACTGTGCCAGCTACAAAAATAGGGAGTGGGGGGAATCACAACATCAGAGAGGTGGGGGGATTGAAGAGGAGACTTTCCTTCCAAGATGGGAGCCAACACAATCAAGATGAACTCCTTCCATCCACCCATTCTTTGAACTCTTAATCCTATCATCCATCTATTTATTTCCTAACCCACTTGCCCACTGCAGGGTCATGAAGTTCACATAAGACTTTGTCACATGACATGACAAATGGCAACAGAAAAATGGCATTTTTATACAGAACAAAATGGCTGAAGGAAATGACGTGGCAGGAGATGACGTCATAACGGATGGACGGAAGTGACGTCATCATACAGAGACTGGAAAAGTGACGTTTTGTGGAAGTGACATTGGGCAGCCATCTTGGAGGTCTGGATGTGGAGGTAGTGAATAAAATTGATTATTTGTCTTCTTTTGGTCTGATGAAACACAGAGAGAGGTGTTAGTACCATAAATCAACCCTTCATCTCGTGATGTTTCACTCACCTCAGGGCTTGTTGACTGCCTCCTAACCACATGTGTGTGACACCAGAAATATGGTGCATATAAACATGAAATAAGGAACGCAGGTATTTAGGACCAGAGAAACAGAAGAGAGGCTCATATGTGTGATGTTGATCATTTTAGAAACATTGACAAAATCGGCTAAAAAAGGGCCCAGCTTGTGGCTACACTCTCTCTACCTTTTAAAGTCTACACCCAGTTTGGAGACGCCCACTTTTTATACTGTCCCGCCTAGAAGGGGTGGGGCTTCTCTGTCTCAACTGCCTTCATTGGCAATCTTCTTGGCACTTTGAGCAAAACTGTTAGTGACAGCGCCCCCTATCATCCTAGTGGGATATTGCACACCATTGGTGATCCTGTGAAGCCCATGTGTGACATGCTTTATAATGTGAGTGCGGTAGGCTGATGCTGCCTATCAATCCTATATTAAAAATAAGAACAACCAATGCAAACAATGTACTGTATATAGCGCCTTTCACATAAGCATCTGACATGTTGCGTGTTATAAAACAATCAAGAATCCATCCACTATATTTCCAGTCGTTTTCACAATCTGTTGGGAACACTGAGCACAAAGTGGGATGTGGTATCGTGCTGCTCGCTGACTCACTCTCTCACTCAGACACGTCATGCCAACTGAGAGCTGCCAGTTAAGCTCCAAGTGTACCACTTTGCGGTGTGGAGTATCTGAAGGAAGTGACACTGACAGGGCAGCAAGACACAATAGTGTCCAGTATATCCATTGAACCCAAGTGGTGGTCTCTATAGCTCAACCACTGCACCAGCTTGTGCCCATGCTTACTTCTACATGTTATTTTTTCCTGAATGCTTACTTTAAACGTACCTGTAATGCTGCCAACACAATTTCATCATAAAGTTCCTTTCCTATTACAGGTCGCACTTTAAAAAGGCGTCATGTGCCACTTAGACTGGGCAGGATGCGTAAACACTTAGTCACAATGCCACCGCAGTCGCTGTCGCATGATATGACTCCCGTACTGTCTCTGTGCAGAATCATGGAATTCCCTTAAGGTTTGAAATCAAAGCTTGTTTCTTTGTTTCATTGCTTCTAACTTTGTTTTCTTTAAGTTTTGCTCTTCAGCAGACCACCATGACGGCTATAGTTATGGCACAATCCACAATCACCCTGAACAAATGTTTGGAGTGTGAAGCCTATCTAATCACTGCAGACGCCCAGCTGCTTGTTTTCTGTCACAGCTGCTCCAGCGTGCTATGGGAAAGTATTAGAAACTCCGCTCGGGGTCAGAGCGCACATCTGGAGGCTTCTGCTGTGCCGGGCTGTGCCAATGTGCCAGTCCTCAGAAAGCCTCGACTCTGCCAGCCCCCAGCAATCTGGCATCTGCTTTGACTTCTGCTGCAAAGTTTAGTGCAAAACGCATAACGTAAAGTGATTGAGGCGTCTTTACTGCTGAGCGGAACTCATCTTGTATGGCGCTTTTGGCCTTTTCTATGCCATAGAAAATGTTCAGCTACGTTGGCACCTCCACCAAAAGTAAAATCACATTTCAGAAATGAAGAAGTCAATTTTCTCATTTTTTAAACCACATAAAGTACTGTGAGTGAGTAACTTCAACTGAAATATAAAATTTAAATATAAATTGTGCAATTTACCCTCCTAGATCTCAATGACTTTATAAATGTGTCCCCCGTGAAGCTTAGACGCTCGATCGACGATCTCAGGGTTGGGGTATCTCATGCAGCATCAAGAAATGACACACGATCAACGATCGAGTAGTTCGGGGGATATGGAGACCCCCAGGAAGCAGCAGTTGCAGCCACGCCGCTAAGCTGATGAATCGCTTTGTCCCCATCGATGACAATTAAAAACTGATGCACCGGCTGCACAGTTAAAATTACTGCATTACTGCCGGGACCACCAGCAGGAGAGATGGACTGAGCGTAAGCAGCAGGTGCTGCATCCAATTCAGTCCCCCTTGCCCCACCCCTTAGCAAAGAAATCAATCAAACCTCGAAATCAGGGCTTGCATAGAAATCAATACTAGCTATCGTCTTTCTCTACGGATCATCGCAAGGTCCAAAATTCCTCTTTCTTAAAAAACGTGATGTGCCTTTACGAAGAGCAAAGGAAAACGCGAGAACGCGCATTTCTGCGGCATATTCCCGGGCGACACGTGCGCGCGCCAGCGCTCGATTCTTTTCATATCACAGAACAGGAGCAGAAACAATTAAATGAGCCACAAATGTCGAGACGCCGCCAGACACGATAAAGTCGGACAACGCACCCACCTCAACTCGATTTTGGCGGGTCGCCTTCACAGTGCTTGTACGGGTACCCCAGGTTGGAATCCCCTGCTTTAGAAAGTCTTCAGACCCCTTCAATTTCTTCAGATTTTGTTAAATAACAGTCTTTTGCTAAAATCATTGCAATTAATTTCCCCCCCCTCATCATGAAACACCAACACTCTAGAATGACAAAGCAAAAACTGGATTTTTGAGATTTTAGCAGATTTATTAAAAATGTAAAACTGGAATATCACCGGTTGTCTTCCCCCTGTCCTTTTATCACACTGGTCTCCAGGGCGGTATTGTTTCTCATTCCAAACCTTGCCAGGATGCCAGCATACCCACCTCTGCACTGGCATCTTCTGCCAACCTACTGGCTAAGGCAGGGAACACCCTGCCACTCTTTGGGTTCATTTGCCATCTGGGCCTTCCAGCCAGGTAAGAGAAGGGAGTCCATCTTGGCAAGGATGCCAGTCCCTGCATGTCATCTATTAGACTGTACATAAACAAATATTAGTAAATGTTTTCCATTTTGTATCTAATTATACAGCATATTCTGCCTACAGTACATCTACATCTATAGGTTGTACTTTATGTATCCTCATTTTTGTGTATATGTCTCTTTGTCATGAGTGTCTCATTGTTACTGTTGTGAGGAGACATGCAAGTCAGAATTTCGTTGAACTGATTACACATGGCAATAAACCTGAACCTGAACTTAATAAGAAGAATCAAACAGATGGCAGTGTGGCTGGGTGTGTGCCAGGGTGGCTGTCGGTGTGTGTCAATGTACCCTGCTTTGGTATCACATCTAGATTTCGTTCCCACCTTGCATCCAGTGGCTCTTTGCAAACCATAAAATGGATGAGCAAATTAGAAAAGAGAATGGATTTATGGATGGATGGTCACGTCATAAACTGACTGACGTTCTAATGTTCATTTAATAATCCCAGTTGGGATTTTTGACCTGTCGTCAAGTGCTTCGGCTCCTAAGATGCTGGGCCAGAACTCCAATCATGTCGACCAGCTCAAGATACAATACAAGTCTGTGAATTAGGAAGATAGACATCAGTGATTGTACAGTCTCACCCAAGAGGATGACACACAGTTTCCAGATGTTAGCCCAATGTGGGCTGGGAAAAAGCCCCCCTTCATCGTGGCCCCCTTCAGAAGGAAGGAGATGTCAGCTCGGTCACTTGACTCAGGGCAACTCTGAGGGTCCTGGGAAAGTAGGCTAGGTGGAAGTGAAAGCCCTCTTCCCTTCTGAGTGCCTCCTCTGTGTTGCTTCTGCTCTGCTCCTTTTGTCTTTTATCTCTCATTTCTAACATTTTTTTGTTTGTTATTAATAATGGGTCACATCCTTATCATTTTATAAGGCTTTCATAACAAATACTTCTGCAAAGAACTTTACAAAATAATCGATAGATAGATAGATAGATAGATAGATAGATAGATAGATAGATAGATAGATAGATAGATAGATAGATAGATAGATAGATAGATATTTTAGTATAGTCGGCAGGATTACAAAATTAGATAGATAGATAGATAGATAGATAGATAGATAGATAGATAGATAGATAGATAGATAGATAGATAGATAGATAGATAGATAGATAGATAGAAACACATGAAAGGCACTATATATGATAGATAGATAGATAGATAGATAGATAGATAGATAGATAGATAGATAGATAGATAGATAGATAGATAGATAGATAGATAGATAGATAGATAGATAGATAGACATGAAAGGCACTATATATGATAGATAGATAGATAGATAGATAGATAGATAGATAGATAGATAGATAGATAGATAGATAGATAGATAGATAGATAGATAGATAGATAGATAGATAGATTGTAAACGAGGACAAGACAAAGATAAACATTTGGGACAACACAATGAACACGTATATTGTAAAGGTAAAACAATAAATGCAGTTTTTCAGCAAAAGAGCGTCCCTAAGAACGTGAGTGTCAGATTAGACTGTCCAAGATGGCGACACTTCCAGCTAAATGCTAGCCATGCAGGAAGAGGTGGGTCCAGTGGACATATACTGGAAGTGACATCAGAGGTGGTGTGGTTGTCAATCATCCGATCTGCAGAAGGAGGAAGAGAAAAGGTGTTAGAATACAACGTCACCCTGTGGATTTGTGAGGAAGTACCACCACCATAGCATTTAAGCTGTCCCCAAGGCGCACGTGTTTGACACAATGCAGTGTAAAACACAAGGGAATTGTGAATATGTGAATGATAAATTAAAAATCACTCATTTTGAACAGTAATAGCAACACAATATTAGCAACACTAGCAATGTCTTGGCTATCTTTTAAACCAGGGGTAGGCAACGTCGGTCCTGGAGTGCCACAGTATGTGCAGGTTTTTGTTCCAACTCAGTTCCTTAACGAGAACTCAATTATTGCTGATGAAGCACATATTGCTTAAGTGACATTTTAATGCTTCATTTTGATAAAAAAATGAACTTCTATTCTAAACATTTGAATATGTCTGTTCTCCCTTACTTTAAAAAACGGTACTTGTGCTGTTTATACATGCATACATCTAGCATTTATACTGAAAATGTTTCATTTTGTGTATACTTCCATTCTTTCTTACTGTACTTACAGTATATAGCTTATATAATCACAATCAGGCCTGCATATTTTACTTGATGTAAAAGAATAAACAAGACAGAATAAAGATTTGGGGTACCAAATGGAAAAACCCATATAATTGTTTTTAAAAGAAATAGAAACAAGTTAACAAGCGCTAACGTCTTCGCAGACGCAAGTCTGGTTGTGACTGCTCTAAGATGATGGATATTCCAGATTTGTGGACTTCTAGCAGGAAGAGGCAGGTCCAGGTGGACAGACATAGGAAGTGATGTCAGTGGTCTTCTGATCTGCAGAGAGGGGAGGAGAAGAGATATTAGTACACAGTGCAAGCCCCTGGAGCACTGGAGTACGCCCATTATTAGAGCCCTGTGTGACTAAGTATAATATATTTAATTTATGCACTACTATACTTAAATACTGTCCTTATATAGTGTATATATGCAGAGTCACACCTGCCTATCGTACATGTATACTCCCTTACTTACATATTGTCCTTATATAGAGTGTATATGTAGAGTCACTGCTGTCTGTTGTATTTCCATCCATCCATCCATTATCCAACCCGCTATATCCTAACTTCAGGGTCACGGGGGTCTGCTGGACACTATCACAGCCAACACAGCGTAAGGCAGGAAACAAACCACTGCAGGGCACACACACACACACACACGCACACACACACACACACACACACACCAAGCAGACAGTAGGGACAATTTAGGATCGCCAATCCACCTAACCTGCATGTCTTTGGACTGTGGGAGGAAACCCACGCAGACACGGGGAGAACATGCAAACTCCACGCAGGGAGGACCCGGGAAGCGAACCCAGGTCCCCAGGTCTCCCAACTGCGAGGCAGCAGCACTACCCACTGCGCCACCGTGCCGCCCCCCAAACATACAGTCAAAGTCATTAAGAACTATCTTCAACGTAAAGAAGTCCTGGAAGTGATGGTATGGCCCCCACAGAGCCCTGATCTCAACATCATCGAGTGTGTCTGGGATTACATGAAGAGACAGATGGATGTGAGGAAGCCTACATCCACAGAAGATCTCTGGTTAGTTCTCCAAGATGTTTGGAACAACCTACCAGCCGAGTTCCTTCAAAAACTGTGTGCAAGTGTACCTAGAAGAATTGATGCTGTTGTAGGCAAAGGGTGGTCACACCAAATATTGATTTGATTTAGATTTCTCTTTTGTTCATTCACTGCATTTTGTTGATTGATGAAAATAAATGATTAACACTTCCATTTTTGAAAGCATTCTTTGTTTACAGCATTTTTTCACACCTGCCTAAAACTTTTGTACAGTACTGTATATATAACAAAATGTGATGTTACGTCCATCCATCCATCCATCTTCCAACCCGCTGAATCTGAACACAGGGTCACGGGGGTCTGCTGGAGCCAATCCCAGCCAACACAGGGCACAAGGCAGGAACCAATCCCGAGCAGGGTGCCAACCCACCGCAGGACACACACAAACACACACCAAGCACACGCACTAGGGCCAATTTAGAATCGCCAATCCACCTAATCTGCATGTCTTTGGACTGTGGGAGGAAACCCATGCAGACACGGGGAGAACATACATACTCCACGCAGGGCGGACCCGGTAAGCGAACCCAGGTCTGCTAACTGCGAGGCAGCAGCACTACCACTGTGTCACCGTGCTGCCCTCTGTTCTATATGTATACTATAATATATGCACTCCTTTACTTACATACTGTACTTATATAGTATATACTGCATATATATATATATGTAGAGTCACTGCTGCCTATTGTACATGTATATTCTAATATATACACTCCCTTACTTACATATTGTCCTTATATAGTGTGTATATGTAGAGTCACTGCTGTCTATTGTACATGTATATTCTAATATATGCACTCCCTTACTTACATATTGTCCTTATATAGTGTGCATATGTAGAGTCACTGCTGTCTATTGTACATGTATATTCTAATATATGCACTCCTTTACTTACATACTGTACTTATATAGTAGTTATGTGCAGAGTCACACCTTTACATTTTATTCATGTACTTCTATAAGTGCATATACAGTTTTCACACACAGAGCGTATTCATTCATAGATATGTAGATTTCTTCCTAAATAGATCTTTGATAAATTCAGTTTTAATGTAAAGTATAAAGTTCTACAAACTTGACGCTGACATAAAAGAAAGTGCTTGCTGAGGTCGTTGTTCTTTAATGCCTTCTCCGCCTGCTGTGATTATTTGCTCTCTCCTTCTCCAGTTGCTCCCATACACTGGAGGGATGTTTGATGAAGGCGAGAGCTATTTATATTTAAGCCTTTCACTCCATTATCACGGTAATCCTTCTTTTTTCTTTTTACTATTTTTCTGACGCTTACTTCCTTGTGCCTTTTGTTTGATCTTCTTTTCTTTCCTTTTGCCATTTTTGTGAATCAGGTTAAGGGCTTCAGTGAACCTTAGTGAATACAACCCTGCAACTGAACACTGGCACCTCTAACCTTTTTCATAAAAATGGGCGTTTAAAACCCTTAATGATCATGGAGATGAAAGCCAAGAAAGCTGTTTGTGAGGCCCCTGGGGGTTTTGGGGGGGCTGTTTGCCAAATGATCATGTTGTCCATCTAGAAAAGGGCACATGGAAACAGGCTATGGTTTGGGGTAGTAGGTGGTGATTTTAAAAAATATGCAGACATCCCAAATCCACATGAAACAAAAGGAGAATCGATGTGGAATTTAACACCTTGACACCGTTTTGGGGTAACTCTAATTTTTTTCAGAGTGTACCCTTAAAATTTTTTTTGGGATCCTTTTGGCCAAAGCACATCCGGTCAGCATCAAAGAAGAATTGTGGGCAACCCGGGGAAGCAGATGGAAATTTTAGCTACCGGAATACACTGGGAGTCATCAGAAAGGATGGCTGATTCACAACAATCGACACCACCTTAGGGTCACAGCGGATTTACGGATTAAGGGGAACCCAAAAGCAGGCAGTGGGCTAAAAAACAAAGGCGGATAAGCAAAATAAGGCAGAGGTATCCAAAATGGGGTAGACAAAGGTCAAAATGAAATATACAAGCAAATGACTAAAACCCCATCTAAGGAGAGTAAACTCCTATGGCGTTTACTAGTGTGGTTCGGCACAATGCTCGAGCACTTACTGACATGTGCTCTGCTTTATTTTCCCACACTTTTTATAATATGATTGTGGGGTGGGATTGCAATCAAGCAGCCTACAAAAGGAGGGTCCGGGCTGGAGCAATGCTGTCTATATGAATTTTACCCCCTACCCCAACTGAAGGGATTCATCAAAAGCGAAAAGGATTAAAGCAGCGTTTCTCAACCTTTAAGTATTTGCGACCGAGTTTTCATAACAGTTTTAATTGCGCCCCTCTAACGTTTTTTTGAAACCCTAATAAAATTTATTCCTATATTTTTTGCTGCCGATACACCGCTACAAGTTTGGAATTTTCCTACAAATAGCGAAATTACGCCACATACAGTATGGCAACATTCGCGCCCCATCTTTTGTTAACTGCTGAGAACCGCTGGACTAAAGACAGTACAAGTACGCTGCCCTGTAAAGTAACTTTCTATTCACTTTTTGTTTGTTACGTTTCATCCAACTAGCAAACCTGTTTGATTACAGATATAAACATCGTCTGTGTCGTACACCAATGTTCAGCAGACGTCATCAATGCTTATTTTCTCATTAAGGTTTTGGAATATGAGAAACTCCAATGTTGCTGAGCTCCCTTAATCCAGTTTAGGGTCGCAGGGAGAGGAACCTAATCTGAACATCTTTGAGAAAAGCGGAGCCGATCCCACCAGGACTCCGTGTGCCAGTGTGCACACTCTCTCAATTTGGCGTCACCGACTAACTTATTTGGGATGTTTTGGATAGAAACGCATCCATACAAAATGCAGAATGTGCCAACTCCACGGGCCGGAATTCATAGTTAGGTCTCTGAACTTGACTGTGTGAGCGCAGCGTTAAGTACTGTGCTGCCATGCCCTTTGGTCGTTCGGAGTAACAGGTTTCCAGCCTCTAATGTTTTCTTGATAAAGTCTTCACGTTCTGAGAAAGTTGCAAGGCCTTCATCAATCTACCCTCATATATATTATTTTTTTATTTTCCACGGCTGGCTCATTTATTTTTCTCACCACGATGATTACAACGGCGGAAAAAAGAAAATAAGCTGACACATTGCACCTGAACCTTGGGAGGAACTCAACCGTGGGTCAAATGACCCAATGAAAACTCCTTTGTGTCAGCAACAGTCCGCAAAATGAGATGGTGCTTTGTATGATCAGATAAAAATGTCGCTGACGAGCTGTTTGGGAATCGCTTTAGATCGGGGGGCCGATATGCAGTGAAAGGGAAAAAAAATGAAAAGAAAAGCAGAAATGAGAACAAAGCAAAGCAAAAACCATAAAATATCCAAACAGGCCTGCCCCCATAGCGGTAACATGGGACATGGCCTGGATGCTTGCAACAATTCAATTATTTTGTACTTTTCCTGTGGTGGCGTGCGGCCGCTTTTTTCAGGGTAATTTGAAGGAGAATGTAGAATTTGAGCCATTTAAGACATTCATACAGTAATTGTGGTTGCTTGGTGGTTGGTGTTTCCCACAATACAGAAACATTAACATGTCAGAAAGCCTGTGTTTGCTGTTCCGCTGCATTTTTTTAGCAGAGTGTGTTGCCGTTATCCATAAATGATGAATAAATGTCACAATAAAGCATAAATCTGGCTTTTATAATGCAAAAGTTCAATGCGTGTCTGCTCCACTTCCTAGGGGCACAAGGTGGTTACATTATTGGAGAGCCCACCTCAAGTATATCAAGCTGAGGAAATGAGGAAAATGAAAAATTAGAGAGCATGTCAATGCCCATTTAATAATTAAAACTGATTAAAGGAATTTAAGGATAAGTGAATGTAAACACATATACTGTACCATGTGAGGAATGTAGCAAAATCCATGCCTACATAACACCACCGCTGATGCCGTCTTTGAAATTAATTAGGATAAAAGTATATCTGTAAGTATACACAAACACATACTTAGAGGGAAAAGTATTAATTTATATTTATATATATATATATATATATATATATATATATATATATATATATATATATATATATATATATATATATATATATATATATATTTATACTGTATATATATATATATATATATATATATATATATATATATATATATATATATATATATTCATAGCATTCATAGTCTGAATCATGATCTGATTGCATGGGTGGTTACCTACCAGGTAACGCATGTGGTTGGTCTGCAAGTCGGCTAACATCCGCCACAGGTGCCCTCTCAGTTGCGAGAAACAGATCATAGAATGTTACATAGTTTACTGTCAAATAATGCAAAGAGTATGCAACACGTGTTTCACCCTTGTTTGGGCTCATCAGGTGTACACACTCCACCGTGGCACAACGTAAAGGGGCTTCACCGCTGATGTCCGAGGTTCGATCCCCACGAGGGGATGCAGTGGAGTGTGTATGCCTGATGAGCCCAAATAAGGGCGAAACACGTGTCGCATACTCTTTACATTATTTGACAGTAAACTATGTAATATATATATATATATATATATATATATATATATATATATATATATATATATATATATATATATACTAGCCATGTGCGCCCAACTACGTTGCGCGTGTTAAAGTTGTCTGTGAAGGGCTCCCTGTTTAAACGCGGCTGCCAGTCGTGAACTGGGCCCTTCGTCGCACAGCATTATGATTTTTTATAAGGGAAACAAAATTACAAAACAAAACCCTTGGACATTGATTCAATAGGAACGGCCTACTCGGAATCACTGTCCGAATAGTAATTATGTGGTGGTGGAGGAGCATTTCTGCTTCTCTCCGTTCACAGTCCGTCTCGTTTTCACGACGTTGTTGTTTCCTCTCACGATCTCTTCTCAACCTTTCTCCAATCTCGCAGGTTGCTTTGTGGCAATCCAAAGAGTAAGGCAATATACACGGAGCAATGGTTATAAAAGGGGGACACATAGGTATCCAGACTCTTTAAAGCATAAATAGGGATCACTTCACTGACATGTGAGCAAGCCACGGTACAACTGTGAGACGCGCAGCACTCGCCGGCTACAACGTAACAATAATAATTTCCGGAACGTGCTGTTACGTTGTCATTCATTTTACCCACTGTCTTTCTTTCATTCATATGTTACGTAGGCACGTACCTTTTATCTTCGGTAATCTCATTCTCTAACCAGGCCTCAGGAGCTAACCAGCGTAACACTGTCCACCACCCCTTTCGTTATTCCAGCACATTGTTGACATCCGTGAGTAACAACAACGTACTAAACTGGAAGGTGGTCTACGCATGCGTGGAATTCGCGGACAAACAAAGATCAAGATCCAAATGAAGATTATATATAAAGATTAGTTAATTTAAAGCACAACAATTTGTTTAGTTTGAATGTCTGTGTTTTGAGGTGTGACTGGAGTACTACAGTCTTCAGTAGTATAAGCCTGGAGGAGATTCTTAATGCAATGCCTATGTTTTAGCTGTCTCTCTACTGCCATCTAGTGCTTCTTCTTCTAATTCATTCGCGGACAAACAAAGATCAAGATCCAAATGAAGATTATATATAGAGATATATACAGTGGAACCTCGAGATACGAACAGCTCTGTATATGAGAAATTCAAGATACGAGGAAAGTATGAGCGAAAAATTTGGATCTAAATACGAGCATTGGCTTGCGTAATGAGCCACGAGCCAGGCTGTGGGTATGCGTGACGCGTTTCCCGATCCGCCTCGACTCGGGGATTCACCCAAGCTGATGCTGCCCACCCGTCAGCTCACTCAGTGTTCCTTGTTCTCCCGTAGCGTGAGGATCTATGCATTTGTGCGCTTGTGATTTCATTGTTTTTTTTGAATTTAACGTGAAAATAATTATTCCACGATGCCTCTCAAGAAGATTGTTGCCTCAGATAGTGCTGCAAAGAAAAAAAAAGGAAGCCATGGCCATTGAAATTAAGAAAGAAATCATAGATAAACATGAGCGTGGTGTAAGAGTGACGAAACTGGCGAAGACTTACGGCAGTTTGACATCGACGATCTGCACTATTCTGAAGAAGAAGGCAGAAATTAAGAAACTTGATGTAAAGGTAAACTACAGTTATATTATTTACCAGTGTTATTTATTAAAGGTAAACTACAGTATATATTATTTATCAGTGTTATTTGTTAGGAAAATTGATTTTTATGTTGATATTTTTGGGGGTGTGGAACGGATTAACTGGATTTCCATTATTTTCAATGGGGAAGTTTGTTCTAGATATGAGAAATTCGCTATACGAGCTTAGTGCTGGAACGAATTAAACTCGTATCTTGAGGTTCCACTATATATATATATATATATATATATATATATATATATATATATATATATATATATATATATATATATATATTTGCCGTTGGAGATCCACAAAGGGAGAAAAAAGAATCACGTATCATCAAATAGTTTTTATTCCTGAGCTTTCAACCCCATCAGGGGTCTTCATCAGAGGATAATGCTTAGACTTACAAGAATCAAAGGCAATATATAGCAACACATTAAGTGGGGGGGCTGGTGTTTGGAGGTGACTCCGTCAGTATGATCAAGGGGGGGGGGGGGGGGGTTGTATAGTTTAATTATTGTGTACATGTCCTTCTTAAGTTGGCATATGCTGGATTTATGTCCAAGTGTCTGTTGATGGCGTTTTTATCTGATAGCCAAGACTCGGCCAACTCTCTGGCACTTTTAGTACTGGCCTTAAATTTAACTTTTACGTTGTCCCAATTGAATGTGTGTCCTGTCAATTTGGTATGTGCATAGATCAAAGATAGTGCGTCCTTTCTTCTGACGGCGTTGCGATGTTCAAGTACACGTGTTGAGATTCTTTTTGACGTTTGTCCTATGTATACCGCTGAGCAAGAATTGCATGGAATACTATAAACTGTGTTTCGTGTTTCGGCTGTCAATTTCTTGTTTTTAGCATTAAACAGGACCATGCGCAGATTGTTCGTGGGTTTATGTGCTATTCTGATGCCCCACTTGGTCAGGGTGCATGCCGTGCCCAATATATAGCAAAAAATTACGTGGAGGGTACTAAAAGTGCCAGACAGCTGGCCGAATCTTGGCTATCAAATGAGAACACCATCAACAGACACTTGGACATAAATCCAGCATATGCTAACTTAAGAAGAACATGTATATAATAAATAAACTATACAAACCCCCCCCCCCCCCCTTGATCATACTGACTTAGTCACCTCCCCCACTCCAAGCACCCCCCCCCACTCAATGTGTTGCTATATATTGCCTTTGATTCTTGTAAGTCTAAGCATTATCCTCTGATGAGGACCCCTGGCAGGGGTTGAAAGCTCGGGAATAAAAACTACTTTATGATACGTGATTCATGTTCTCCCTTTGTGGATCTCCAACTGCAAATATGCAAACCGTATCACAGACCTTCTCTTCCATATATATATATATTATTTTCTCACATGTGATCATGGGAGGCAGTTAAACGGCTTGAATGAGGGCAATTCCATGCCAGACCACGGGGTGGCAGAGTGAACTAACCCTTCCTCTCTTTCCTCTGCAGACCAGTTACGGGAAATTCTGCCTGGCTCCAATGACATCACTTCCGCTTCCAACTTTACTGACTTCACTTCGTCTGCCGAACATAAAACTGACATTTTGTGGCCTGCAAATCAGTTCTGTCTTGAAGTCAGAGTGACCACGATTGCTCAAATCTTTTCTCTTTTGAAACCACCTTAAATTATACAGGGTGGCTACCCCAAACCTTTTTGTGGCATTTGTCTATTCCTTTGACAATATATCCATAAATATAAATATCACACTGAGTACACACAGTAAGTATATAATAATAAGTTAAGTCTGAGCAGGATGGGCACCCAAACAGCTTACTGGTCTGCTTGAGCTGACATCCTTCAAGGAATTTCAGCAGATTTCACTCCCTCTTCCCACAGAAATCCCACTACGGCAAGTTATTTAACAAAGGTGCAATCCCGCAGTTGTGCGCCCATGTTCATTTGACCCTGGCCTCATCTCTCTCCTTCTTTATATACTTTCTTACAAAAAGGAAAGCATAAGGTATAGTTTGTAAAATCTAACTGCAAATGAATATGTTATATGATGAACTTTGGCAGAGCCGCCCCTGACCTGGAGGCAAATGCAGCTTTCTTTGTGGGCAACAGATGTTTACGTGATACAGTGAGTACTGGCTCATGTAAATGCACCTTTCTGGTTTGCCCTTAATGGCTTAGTTTTGATTGCTCTTCTGATGCAGCTACTAACTGTTTAATCATCTCTAATTAGGGCAAGCAGGTGTGATTGTTATGTTTAGGGAGAAGACCAAGATGACACTGAGCTGCCAGCAGCTGTGAAGGAGTTGTTGGGAACACCCAAGGAGGTGGAGGATCCAGGTGTGCCATCTTTCCAGTGAAGGCAATTTTTTATAAGTTTCATGAAAGTCTTTATGATGTCACAGGGTCAGACTGCTACCCCTTAAAGTGGTTACCTTCTTGTTTCTAAAATTATTATTATTACTATTATTATTATTGCGGTCTTCTAGTTAAGCTGTTTTGAAAATAAGAGTGCCAGGATGAGATACAGTGGCAATCTGCAAAATTTTTAGGTATCAAATTTACTGTGATAGATAGATAGATAGATAGATAGATAGATAGATAGATAGATAGATAGATAGATAGATAGATAGATAGATAGATAGATAGATAGATAGATAGATAGATAGATAGATAGATAGATAGATATTTTAGTATAGTAGGCAGGATAGATAGATTTTTTATTTTACTATAGATAGATAGATAGATAGATAGATAGATAGATAGATAGATAGATAGATAGATAGATAGATAGATAGATAGATAGATAGATAGATAGATAGATAGATAGATAGATAGATAGATAGATAGATAGATAGATAGATAGATAGATAGATAGATAGGGGAATTGGAGAAGGCCGAAAGTTGTATATTACAGTATTTATTGGTGTAACTTGACCACTGGGAGATTCCCCTCAGAGTTGGTATGGTGGCTCTCCTTGAGCTAAGCACAGGCGGAACACAGCGACTGAAATTGTGAAATGCTGTCTTATTTGTAATGGATATTTGCAAAACCAAGGCCCAGATACAGGTAGACTGTAATGTTGCCCCATCTCAAATGTAATGGTATCAGCAGACAAGTGGGGGCACGTAGGTGTTGTAAATTAGGGTGTTTCAGCTGTACTGACTCAGCGCCTTCATTATTAATGACACTGTCTGCGTAATATCATTGTGGCTGATGGGTGAAAAGCACTTGTTAATACCTGCCTGTCATCAGTGGATGGGCTTGGCTTCTGCAGGACTTGTCTCCATTTCTTGTACTATGACTTTAATCTGTTAAAACAAAAATAGTTGGGTCTGTGAGCAAAACATTTATGTTCATAAATAAGAATTATTCCCAACTGTGGAGTAAATTAGCTAGTTGTGTTTTACTTTATATGCCATCTTTTATGTGAAACACTACCCATGATTTTGATACAGGAGAGCAGACTTTAAAGATCCACATAAGAGACAGTAAGTCTTCCAGTGTTTGTGATTGAGTCCATCTTGTTTGGCTGCTAGTGATGTCCAATTGGACATGAATGCAATAAACGACAGGCCTCAATTTCTCTAACATGTGCTCTTTCCTTAAGTAGGTGGTGTATGGCGTAAAACAGAAGATAAAGAGTTAGGATACCTTGAAGGCGATCCCCGTATAATTGATGGAAAAAGTTGCAAAAACAGTTGGTAACAGCATAAAGTCTTTTCACATGGTCAGTCATGACCTAGAAATGATGTAATTGAGGCTGCTGGCCGTCTCCTCTATAGGAGAGAACTGAGGAGGATCATTAGGCAACAGTGCCAACCCTCGACTTGGGGTGGAATTACAACCAAATAAGCCTTCAAGTTGTTTCCCATGTGCAGGTGTGGGACAATGGTTATTGTGACGTGCTTGAGTAGGGTGATCTCCATGAAAAATATTAAGTAATACAAAGGATGAAAGAGGTAGAACTCTGAGCTTTGAGGTGGACAGACAACCACGTCTCATGTAAAGTACTATGACTCCGCAGCATGACTCCCCCTAAAGCAAAATGGCTCCTCAGCAAAAGAAGTACAACAAATGGTCTGCAGATCTATCTATCTATCTATCTATCTATCTATCTATCTATCTATCTATCTATCTATCTATCTATCTATCTATCTATCTATCTATCTATCTATCTATCTATCTATCTATCTATCTATCTATCTATCTATCTATCTATCTATCCATCCATCCATCCATCCATCCATCCATCCATCCATCCATCCATCATCTATCTATCTATCTATCTATCTATCTATCTATCTATCTATCTATCTATCTATCTATCTATCTATCTATCTATCTATCTATCTATCTATCTATCTATCTATCTATCTACTCTTTAACATCTCAGTGTTTCTTGCTTAAGCTTGCTATAAAGAAGAACACAAATGGATTCAAGAACAGACGCTCTCAGGAGGAATGAGTCATTTCAGTAATATTTACGACTGATCCAATAGAGAATGATGCAGATATTAAATGAGAGTGAAGGACGCTAAAGTTGAAAGTGAATGGAATCCAACACTTTAAACCAGAAGCGTATGTGTGACATTTATAACTCCAAGGACAATTTTAAAAAGACCGGTGCTCTTAACTGTAAACCCTTTTTCCTTCACTTCTCGTTGAGGTCCGACTCTTGATTTCTGACTAATTCATTTGGAGCGGAATTGAATCTAAAAGGAACGCAGCAGTATTTAAATTCCCCTGAAGGGAGATGATTCTGCGGAGTCATATTGTTTTGTCTCCCAGATCAAAAGTGAAGGAAGTAAAAGTGCAACGTCAATGCGTCTACAGTGCAGGGGAGGACAGAATGAACTCCTTGTAGTTTGAACTTTTCTCCATTGACTTTCTAGTCATTTGTTCATTGATTGTGGATTTTCACTTATCATTATTCCCTCTCCTCATTTCTACATAAAGTTAAATGCAGTGTTTTCTCCATTACAGTCAACTTGGATGGTTAATAGAAATGCCGTTCCACACTCAAAGTGGACTGCGTCCATGGTGCTAACATGAGTTAAACCTCCCAAAATTAAAACTTGTCCTCTTCAGTAACAGATGGATTTTGAAGTTCACTACCAATGCCAGATATATTTAGCTGTAGACTCCTCCCACCAGCTGTGGTTGGCTGAGTGACCGAGAGGCAGGGCAAGTGGGTGTGGTTATCAACTTTGGCCCATTAAATGCGGGGCAGGGGCGGAGTCCTGAGTACAGTCGGACTGGCCTTGTCGAGAGTGGGTGACGTGTGCCCCTCCGAAGACATGGATATTGATTGGCTGTAATGAATTGTTTTCCACTGAAGTTGTTGATTGAGGAGTGATTCATCACTCAGAATGTGGATGAAGCAAATCCATATTTTATCATTAATGGTATGAGCAAAGTCAGATGGCATTGTAAACCTGGCACCCTTCTCTTCCAGATTGAGATGTGCAGAACAATTTATTAACCTTTTGGTATTGTGACACCAAAAACAAAAAAAGATGATTCCATTAAGTCAAATTAAACCGAGTGCAGCTACAGTGTGCCCGCGTGTGGGACAGTTCACACAGGGTTTTAAAATAGACGCTTGTCAGATTGGAGGAATGAGCCGCTCTCCAAGCGTGTCCCCTTATATGGCTTTTTAATTGTGTTTCTTGGATTGCATGATAATGCTCTCGGGCCATGTTTCCAAACCACAGAGCCTCATAACTTTGGAGTTTTGTTGTCTGAATTCCCATACTGGGAACTCCTACTTATTTCACATTCCATTCCATGTTTTATTCGAAAGAGTCAGACTATTTTGTTTATTTAGCGTTCTCATGTGCATAACATTTTTCATCTCTTTTTTTATTTCTAAATTTAGTCTTTGCCGACTCCTCCATCCATCTCCTTGAAAATATTTCTTTCCAATTTAGCTTTGCAGAGAGCAGGCATGTTTTGGGCTGAGCTCAGCCCGGGATGGGCTGCCAGTTCAGTGCAAGGCACACCCATTATAACATATGCTGGGCCAATGCAGGACTGCCAGCTAGAAAAACACATG
This sequence comes from Erpetoichthys calabaricus, assembly GCF_900747795.2. Classification (NCBI taxonomy): domain Eukaryota; kingdom Metazoa; phylum Chordata; class Cladistia; order Polypteriformes; family Polypteridae; genus Erpetoichthys; species Erpetoichthys calabaricus. Next base: position 85,195,657 of record NC_041410.2, on the reverse strand, counting down.
AGGTGTAATCTAAAATACATAGAGACACTTAGAGAACCACAAGAGGTTGTGGGCGGCCAGTTGGACCATAGAGGATATAACTGATATGTAATGTAACAATAACTACTGACTGTGGACCCCCCCAGTAGTTTCTTTTCTTCAGAGATGCTGCTGGCTGGAGATTTTGTTTTCATCTCCTCCATTTTCAGCTGCCCATTGTTCAATAATTATATTAATGCTCAGATATTGTGGACAGAGGATGTTATGCTGGACAAGAGAGGAACTCCAGTACAGAGACAAGAAAGACCCCAAGGTGTCATCAGGGAGCACCTGAGATCAAAACAGACAGAAAATGCCAAGGCATTGGAAGTGGCAGAGTCTTAGCTAGGGCAGAGGGAACTAGCAGGGAATATGGCTACCGGCTGAGCCGGCCTGGGCTACCTCACCAGAAAGTAAATGGAAAGTAAATTGGGACTGACACATCACCCAGGTCCTAATCAGCAAACGTGAGGTGTCAGCATGGACAGACTGGGCCGTTGAATTGTACTGGGAAGCAGAAAAAGTTATTTGGCAAACTCTGCTCAAGAGTGGCTTCTGTCATAAAGAACGGGTGGATGGAGTGCTGCTGAGGTGCTTGTCCTTCTAAGACACAGGTGTCCAACTCTGGTCCTGGAGTGCCGCAGTGGCTGCTGGTTTTCTAACCATCTTCTTCCTTAATGACCAGTTTTTACGGCTAATTAGTTTTGATTAACTTGATTCAGACCTTTTAGTTGTTTCTTTTTCCTTAATTAGCAGCCAAACAATAACGAGACACAAAACAAGCCGCCACATGACCAGCTCACTTGTGCCCATCACACAATATCTGAAAATAAAGAAAGGGGAAGGCCCTCGGTAAGGTTAATCTGCTCAGGTCACCAAAACATTTTGACGGTGTTCTTAGAAAAAACGACAATTTTGGAAATGTCTGCTGTGGCAGAATGAGAGCATCAACGAGCCATGGAATTAAAAAACGGGTTTAATTAACAGGAAGAATCAGCTTCTCATTAAGAGATTGGTTGGAGTTTGACATTCCCGTTTAGCTGGTCATCTGTCGGCTCGTTTCACATCTCATTTCTGTTTGGCTGTCATTTAATGAAGAAATGAATCAACTCAGAGGACTGAATCCTTCAAAACAGGGCTTTTAAAATGAAGGGAAAAGGAGTTCATTAGCAGTGAAAACTGGTCACCGATAAGGAGAAGGGTTAGAATGAAAACCTGCAGTCACTGTGGCCCACCAGGCCCAGAGTTGGACACCCCTGCTCTAAAAGCTTCACCCGTCCCAACAGAGGACCTCTGAAGCTCCGTTAGAGCAACCTTAGGGCTGCATTTGATACCATTGATCACAATATTCTTAGAAATCGCCTTAGTCAGTGGGTGGGCCTCTCTGGCAGGGTCTTAAATTGGTTTAAATCCTACCTGACAGGTAGAAAATTCTTTGTTAGTTATGGTATTAATACTTCAAAGACACATGATATTCTATATGGTGTTCCACAAGGCTCTATCCTGGGTCCGCTGCTCTTTTCGATTTACATGCTTCCGTTAGGTCAGATTATCTCGGGGCATAACATGAGCTACCACAGCTATGCTGATGACACACAGCTGTATTTATCAATAGCACCTGATGACCCCGACTCTCTTGATTCACTGACACAATGTCTGACATTTCTGAATGGATGAGTAGTAATTTTCTCAAACTAAATAAAGAGAAAACAGAAATTTTAGTGATTGGCAATAATGGATATAATGAGGTTATTAGAAATAAACTTGATGCATTAGGATTAAACATCAAGATGGATGCAAAGAATTTAGGGATAACTATTGACTCTGACCTGAATTTTAAATCACATATTAATCAGATCACTAGGACAGCATTTTTTCACTTAAGAAATACAGTGGAACCTCGGTTTGCGAGCATAATTCGTTCCGGAAATGTGCTCGTAGTCCAAAAGCACTCGTATATCAAAGTGAATTTCCCCATAAGAAATAATGGAAACTCAGATGATTTGTTCCACAACCCAAAACTATTCATATAAAAATGATTAATACAAAATATAAAGTAAAAATACATAAAACAAATTAACCTGCACTTTACCTTTGAAAAGAATCATGGCTGGTGTGAGTGAGTTTCTAAACTGTTGTGGGATTGCACCCAACGGGACGACACGCAGAAGAGCGTCCCAAAGCAATCGCAGTCTCCCAGTGCTGTAGCAGTTCACCGTAAAAGCGAATCCGAAAAGATCGCGGACATGCTATAAACGCCTGCCGTCGATGGGTGATACAAGGAACAAGGAACATTATAAATGCACAGGGCCGTGCCTGACTGCGGTGTCTGTTTCAAGCTGAATAAAGCTGGTGTTGCTAAAGTACTGAGACTCAGCTTTGTGTTTTATTGTGCAAGATGGGGACTTGCATGTTACAGCACACACGCGCGCGCGAGCTCACACACACACACACAAGCGCGTGCACACACAGTCACAATGCTAATGCTGCAGTAAACAGTATACGCTCGTACGGATGTTTACTATGAGTGAGGCAGGCCGACTCAAACGGAGAATAGGAGACGATTGCCCACAATCCCGCAGCGAGAGAGAGAAGAACCATCAGCTCAGTTGTGATCACATAACGTTCACATGACAAAGAGTATACATACTACTCGTACTGCAAGACCTCGCTCGTTTATCAAGTCAAAATTTATTAAAAATTTTTGCTCGTCTTGCAAAACACTCGTAAACCAAGTTACTCGCAAACCGAGGTTCCACTGTATAGCAAAAGTTAGACCTCTTATAACATTGCAAGATGCTGAAAAATTAGTTCACGCTTTTGTTTACAGTTGACTAGATTACTGTAACGCACTCCTCTCAGGACCACTCAAAAAAAGACATTAATCGATTGCAACGAGTGCAGAATGCAGCTGCTTGAATCTTAACTCGGAAACGAAAACCGAGCACATCACCCCAGTTCTGGCGTCACTGCACTGGTTACCTGTGTCATTTAGAATTGACTTTAAAATCCTGCTTATGGTCTACAAAGCCTTAAATCATCTGCTCCATCTTATATTTCGGGATGTCTGACACCTTACACTCCAAATCGTAACCTTAGAGCTTCAAATGAGTGTCTGCTTAGGATTCCAAGAGCTAAACTTAAAAGAAGTGGTGAGGCGGGCGGCCTTCTGCTGTTATGCACCTAAAATCTGGAATAGCCTGCCAGTAGGAATTCGCCAGGCTAATACAGTGGAGCACTTTAAAACACTACTGAAAACACATTACGGTAACATGGCTTTCTCATAGCTTCATCTTAGTTTAATCCTGATGTTCTGTATATTCAATTAATTATCATTACTATTCATGGTGGCTCCAAAATCCGTCCTAATCCGTCTCTTCTACTCTTATTCCGGTTTTCTGTGGTGGCGATCTGCTCCACCACCTCCTATTCAAAACACCGTGATGTCCCTCCATTGATGGATTAAAGGCCAGAAGTCCACATGGCCATCATCATCAAGTTCTTCCATGAGAACCCTGAATACAATGAGGACTGGGTGGTCTCGTGGCCTCTGAACAGCTGCGGATTTTATTTTTTTCTCCAGTCATCTGGAGTTTTGGCCATCGGACTTTACTTTTATTCTATGTTAATTAGTGTTCCCTAATTTTAATTATTTATTTTGTCTTTTTTCTCTTTCTTTATCATGTAAAGCACTTTGAGCTACATTGTTTGTATGAAAATGTGCTATAGAAATAAATGTTGTTGTTCCAAACTTCTTCCATTTCACAACTTTTCACAAGCTCTGAGGATAGGGATCTGCACTGGCAATCAGAAGGTTGCCGGTTCAAATCCCGTAAATGCCAACAGGGACTCTGCTCTCTTGGGCCCTTGAGCAAGGCCCTTAACCTACAATTGCTAAGCGCTTTGAGTAGTGAGAAAAGCGCTATATAAATGCAAAGAATTATTAACTATTGAGGCTATTAAAGCTACACCTTAACAGAACTATAAACATATTCTTCATTTGTTTTCAAAAGTAAGATTAATTATTGGCCTGCAGATAAGTGTAAAAAATATTTCAGACTTCTGTGCCAGGTCTCGTACATGATAAAGATTGACCCGTTATCTTGATCACCAGTTGAGCAATTCATTAAGATTTCAGTTAAATATAAAGAGGGCCGATCACTGAATTGGTAACCTGTTAAGAAAATGAAACTGATTTCAGGGAAAATGAAACTGACTTCATTTACCCTTCCCTAAATTCTGACCAACCTCTTTGTCCCTGCTCTGGAGAAGCATCTTCATAGGATGATGAATCCACCCACCATAGGGTTGGCATCACGCAGTTAATGAGCAGTGTCAGGTCTGACATAGTGCCAAAGAATCGGGATCCCTCCAAAGTTGCTGGATGTCATGGCCAGTCTGTATACTAGTAGAGAGAATGCTGTGCAGAGTGGAGGGAAACCCTCAGCATTCTTCCCAGTTGGTTCTGGGGTTCATCAGAGGTGTGTTCTGCTCCTACTCTGTTCAATGCTTGTATGAACTGGTGTTGGCAAGGGATGTGGAGCATCTGTTGGCGAACAAAGATTCACTGATCTTGACTTTGCTGGCGATGCTATGATCTTCACGGAGTCAATGGAGGCTCTGACCGGGGCTCTTGAGAGACTGAGTGAGGAGTATGAGTGTCTGGGCCTGTGAGCGTCCTGATAAAAACCAGGAGCCGGGCCTTTAATGACCTCTTGGGCACAGCCATCAGCAGTGTGTCTGTCTGTGGAGACAGGTTTACTTACCTCAGCAGTGACATTCATGACTCTGGTGACTCTTCCTATGAAGTCAGTAGACAGACTGGGAGAGCATGGGGGGGGGTCATGAGGTCGCTGGAAAGGGGTATGTGGCGCTCCCCATATCTCTGCAAAAAGACGAAGGTCCAAGTCTTTAGACTCCTGATGCTCCCTGTCTTGATATATGGCTGTGAGACATGGACGCTATCCAGTGACCTGAGATGAAGACTGGAGTCCTTCAGTACTGTGTCCCTTCAGAGGGTCCTTGGGTAAGCTGGTTTGACTTTATGTTGCCCACGGAGTCCCGAATGAGGCACATTACCTGCATTGTGAGGGAACGTCAGTTACAGCACTACGGCCATGTGGCACCATTACCCGAGGGTGATCCAGCTCTCAAGATCCTCAATGTTGAAGACCTGAGTGGTTGGACCAGGCCAAGGGGACGCCCACGTCACACCTGGCTGCAAAGGGTGGGACTGGACCGCGTGTCTGCCTGTGGGGGTTGCCAACCAGGATCCTGAACTGTTTCTTTGAGTGGTACGTGTGGCTATGCGCTGTACCAATTGTGACCAAACGGGGCACCAGTGAGCCCCAAACTACAGACACAGTAATAATCCACAAAATATAAATAAATAAAATAATGGCATTTTATTCTTCTCTCAGACACTATCCACAATCCCCTCTCTTTGTGAGCCACAATTATACAATAAATGATCAATAATATTTAGAATTCTCTCTCCTTCTCTCCTTGCCCACTGACTCCTCCATATGTGGCAGCAGGCTTCCTTTTATGCCTGACCCGGGAATGCTTCCGGTGCCATAGACAAAGTAGGGTGGTCCTCCCCCCCAATAGTGTACTCTACCGATACCAAGGGACCCCTACAAGGCTGCACTTCCGGACTCCATTTCCCTAGCACCCCTGCAAGTGTTCTGACTGGGTTCTCATACAAGGACCACTGCCACCTAACGCCTGGGGGATGGATCCACTCCCAAGCTCTGGCTTCCACTGACCCATTCATTATTTTATACCAACTGGGGGGAGAGTTGTCTTTCCACCCTGCCATCCAATTCATCCATTGTTCCTCTCGGGCCTCCCGTCCGGTTTATTGTACGTCCTCTGATCCGGCGGGGATGCCGTTCTCATCCTGCACAGTGCAGGCTCCCCAACCTGACTGACCTGAGCCAAGAGAAGCTTTTTCCCCTCATGCCCTCAGAGTCCAAGTTGGCTCTCAAATGCCTTTTACACAAAATAGTGGCCACTCTACTATAAACGCCTGGGTAATGGAGTGCTGCTTAGATGGTTGTCCTTCAAACAGGTTCTCCCATCTCAGCAGAGGACTTCTAAAGCTCTGTTGGAGTGACCATTGGATTCTTAGTCACCTCCCTGACCAAGACACTTCTTGCCTGGTTGCTCAGGTTGTCTAGCAAAGTCCTGGTGGTTCCAAACTTCTTCCATTTTACAATTACTGAGGCCTCCGAGCTCCTTAGAGGAACTTTGCACAAATTCATAAACTTTCTGAAGCTCTGTTAGAGTGACTGTTGACATCTTGGTCACTCATCCTGTTTGTGGTGCCCACTGATCTCAGGACCCTCCCCAGGAGCAGCTTGCTGTGTGATTTTTTTTTTTAGGACCATGGTGCCCAGAAACAGAATGGCTGGCATTTTTTCCAATGACTTTTGTAACAAGGCTTCACCTGACATTTGACAAGAGTTACAGAGCAGGAGCTAAATATATCTGAGAAATCCAAGAAGGGGTCTAAGGGTAAGAGGCTCCTGTCACGATTCCCTGGCTTGCACCCCGTTCACAGAGATACTAAAATAGAGTGCAGCCGAAAAAGAACATTTTTATGAGAATTAGGAATAGATATTGTGAGAAAATGTCAGCCTGGGGCTGCTGGGAAAATGGAGATGGGTGGGTGAGGTGGAGGGGGGGCTGAATAAGGCTCTGCTGTACCCTCCCCCTCTTCCCTCTCCTAATTTCCTAGTCTAAAATTGAAAACTTTCTGCCCATAATGCACGTAATGGAATCTTAACCCTATTGGTCTCTCGTATTTCTCCCCACAGGTCCCAGTATGGCTCAGAAGTGCTCATTGCCGGCTTACCCTTCACCAGTCTTGCTAATTCGTAGTACCCCCTGTTCATGTGCCACAAGAAAGCTCATTTCATGATGTGAAAATACACATTGCACTGCAATAGACCAGCACTCATGCCAGTGCTGCATCCCACCTTTCACTCATTGTTGTCAGGACAGGCGTCAGATCCCCGTGACACTCGACTGCAATGTGGCAAAGGCAGGGCGTTGTGATGCACATATAGTTTAAAGTGGTCAAAATGTTGGAAAATTCCAACACTAAGATTCAGTTTCTAAACTAACCACTACCCATTATATAACTACAAAATAATAGCAAATGTTATTTGAATATTGTAACCATAAGGGGGGGTGCCACTGAGCTCCAAATCACAAACACTGTATTGACAAATGCAATTCCAAATTCAAATAAAAGATTTTATTTGACAAAAAACACCAGTAAAACTCGTCAAATCACAAATTTCCTTCCACCTCCAAGACAGAGTGTTTGCCAACTGCCCCCCGCCCCGACTCTGACTCATCTAAGTGAGGTGGTGGGCTCCCTTTTAAATTTGACCCAGGAATTGCTTCCGGTCTCAAGCCCATGTCATCCGGAGCATTTATGAGTCATGTGGATACCAGGGGGATGCCCTCTAGTGACACCCAAAGATCCCTACAGGGCTGGCATTTCTGGACTCCAACTCCCATGCCACACTGTGGGTGTCTTAATCAGGTTTGTCCCTGAGGAACACCGCCACCTATCATTTGTGGGAATGAACTGCTCCTAGTATTCTCATTCACTCAGTCCATCCATTATGCCCTCCTTGTCAGGCAAGAATTCTTCCTTTATCCCAACCAGGAAGCTTGTCCTTCCTTCCCAAAACATCCATCCATCCATCCATTTTCCAACCCGCTGAATCCGAACACAGGGTCATGGGGGTCTGCTGGAGCCAATCCCAGCCAACACAGGGCACAAGGCAGGAACCAATCCCGGGCAGGGTGCCAACCCACCGCAGGACACACACAAACACACCCACACACCAAGCACACACTAGGGCCAATTTAGAACTGCCAATCCACCTAACCTGCATGTCTTTGGACTGTGGGAGGAAACCGGAGCGCCCGGCGGAAACCCACGCAGACACGGGGAGAACATGCAAACTCCACGCAGGGAGGACCCGGGAAGCGAACCCAGGTCCCGAGGTCTCCCAACTGCGAGGCAGCAGCGCTACCCAATGCGCCACCGTGCCACCCCAGTACTTACAATATATAGTAAATTCTCCATCTATGATTTAGACACAAGGAAGAACATCAAGGCCACTACCCAATGCTAGATAAACAATAAACCCACTAGCGCTGCCCCTCGCTCCTTCTTCTGCCTACAGTTTGCCCTTTGCCCCTCCTACCTGCATGTGTTTCTTGGCAAAACTCATTGTTTGCAGTCACGTGATAAGAGGGATGAAGGAATTAAAGGAAGATGCCAGGCCTAAAGCTCAGACTCTGTGCATTGTGCCTCTGCAAAGGTTTGGAGTGCAGTCTGGTGCTGAAGTTATTGTCTAGCTGTTGACAAACATGATGAAAGGGGTCTGAGGCCTCCAAAAAGCTCCAGAAGCAGTCTCGGACCTTCAGAAATCTGCCCAGAAACAGCAGACTTCGGCATGCCCAGGCCCAAAATGGAAAGTTTGAGATAAAATCCAAAAAAGAGCTTAAAGGTTCTGAAAAATACAGAAATGACTTACATGGGAGGGGGTAACAATAAACCTCTGGCTTGATGAGACAACCTAAAACTAGGTATCTTTATAAACTGGGAATTTCAACGTATAGAAGCATGTGCTATTGGTATGGAAGGGAATTCATTTCCATTGTGGAGAAGGACAGCTGTCATGATGCCTTTTGAGTAGCCTATGAAGAACCACCACTCAACCACATGGTGTTCATGTCCAGGAGTGTCCATAACTGAATAAACAAAAAAATGAATGTAATAGCGAATGAGAGTAGGACATGACAAGTTGATATGATGCCCCCATACTCATTCCCTGTGAGGAGTAGGAGGTCATGTCTGAGAATGAATGACATCACCATTTTATGGCCCTCGTGAAGGTGTTTTGTAGTTTCCTTGGATCTCGTGATGACACTTTGTCGTTTTCTGATAACGACTCTAAAGTGTCTTCACAAAGATAATAATAATGGTGATAATCAAAGTAGTAGAAGAAGAAGAACATAAAAAGGTAAAATATTGCGCTAAGTTGCATGTAATTTTTGTCATTTTGCAACAACATCAAGAATGACATGGTAACAGTCGCTGAGGTGGAAAGACTGAGAAAGACAGAGTTGAGCCTGACAACGGACATGTTTACTTAGCAATGAATGAACCAGAACCGTACTTTCAGAAGAATCTCCTTCCTGCTGTTAGGCCGCAGGAAACACTTTGTAAAATAACAGCAAAACTAGCCATGGCTATTCAAGTGTTGTTTGTGAAGTCCAGTGGTATCAATCGTCTTCCAGAGTTGCGTGCCATGTCCCTCTCCAAAATCTTCCTTTCCTTCTGCAAGGCTTAAATAATCCATTACCCTGGGAGACCCCCCTGTCTTCTTGAACCTTCCCAGACTTATTCAGTGTAAAGAGAATGTTCTAGGGGTTTGTGGAATGCAGAGCTCAGTGTGCTTGTGTGACATTTTTCTGTCAATCAACCATCCAGCCCCGATATCTGCAGATAGATAGATAGATAGATAGATAGATAGATAGATAGATAGATAGATAGATAGATAGATAGATAGATAGATAGATAGATAGATAGAGTGCATCCAGAAAGTATTCACAGCGCATCACTCTTTCCACATTTTGTTATGTTACAGTCTTATTCCAAAATGGATTAAATTCATTTTTTTCCTCAGAATTCTACACACAACACCCCATAATGACAATGTGAAAAAAGTTTACTTGAGGTTTTTGCAAATTTATTAAAAATAAAAAAATTGAGAAAGCACATGTACAGAAGTATTCACAGCCTTTGCCATGAAGCTCAAAATTGAGCTCAGGTGCCTCCTGTTTCCCCTGATCATCCTTGAGATGTTTCTGCAGCTTTATTGGAGTCCACCTGTGGTAAATCCAGTTGATTGGACATGATTTGGAAAGGCACACACCTGTCTATATAAGGTCCCACAGTTGACAGTTCATGTCAGAGCACAAACCAAGCATGAAGTCAGAGGAATTGTCTGTAGACCTCCGACACAGGATTGTCTCGAGGCACAAATCTGGGGAAGGTTACAGAAAAATTTCTGCTGCTTTGAAGGTCCCAATGAGCACAATGGCCTCCATCATCCGTAAGTGGAAGAAGTTTGAAACCACCAGGACTCTTCCTAGAGCTGGCCGGCCATCTAAACTGAGCGATCGGTGGAGAAGGGCCTTAGTCAGGGTGGTGACCAAGAACCCAATGGTCACTCTGTCATAGCTCTAGAGGTCCTCTGTGGAGAGAGGAGAACCTTCCAGAAGGACAACCATCTCTGCAGCAATCCACCAATCAGGCCTGTAAGGTAGAGAGGCCAGACGGAAGCCACTCCTTAGTAAAAGGCACATGGCAGCCCGCCTGGAGATTGCCAAAAGGCACCTGAAGGACTCTCAGATCATGAGAAAGAAAATTCTCTGGTCTGATGAGACAAAGATTGAACTCTTTGGTGTGAATACCAGGCGTCACGTTTGGAAGAAACCAGGCACCGCTCATCACCAGGCCAATACCATCCCTACAGTGAAGTATGGTGGTGGCAGCATCATGCAGTGGGGACTGGGAGACTAGTCAGGATAAAGGGAAAGATGACTGCAGCAATGTACAGAGACATCCTGGATGAAAACCTGCTCCAGAGCGCTCTTGACCTCAGACTGGGGCGACGGTTCATCTTTCAGCAGGACAACGACCCTAAGCACACAGCCAAGATATCAAAGGAGTGGCTTCAGGACAACTCTGTGAATGTCCTTGAGTGGCCCAGCCAGAGCCCAGACTTGAATCCGATTGAACATCTCTGGAGAGATCTTAAAATGGCTGTGCACCGACACTTCCCATCCAACTGATGGAGCTTGAGAGGTGCTGCAAAGAGGAATGGGCAAAACTGGCCAAGGATAGGTGTGCCAAGCTTGTGGCATCATATTCAAAAAGACTTGAGGCTGGAATTGCTGCCAAAGGGGCATCGACAAAGTATTGAGCAAAGGCTGTGAATACTTATGTACATGTACTTTCTTAGTTTTTTTATTTTTAATAAATTTGCAAAAACCTCAAGTAAACATTAATCACGTTGTCATTATGGGGTGTTGTGTGTAGAATTATGAGGAAAAAATGAATTTAATCCATTTTGGAATAAGGCTGTAACATAACAAAATGTGGAAAAAGTGATGTGCTGTGAATACTTTCTGGATGCACTGTAGATAGATAGATAGATAGATAGATAGATAGATAGATAGATAGATAGATAGATAGATAGATAGATAGATAGATAGATAGATAGATAGATAGATAGATAGAACTTTATTTGTCCCCAGGAGGATCAGAGTGTGGAAAAATTTCATCAACCACAGAAAAGAGAATTGCGTCACCAGGTTTATTGTGGTTCCTAAGGTGAATTATGAAAGTCAGCTGCACATTGACCTTGCTAACCTTCCTCTTTAGAATTCTCATTGGATGTTTTTCTGATTAAACTCCACACTCATGTCTTGATTTTAACTTCCACGCTTGTTCAGCCTACTAGTATGAAGATTCAGGCTGAGATGCTTTGCTGATAATGTCCCTCAGACTGGCTTCCCCCAGACGTTATCTCCTGTCAAGTGCTATCACATTGAGCTGTGGTTGCTGCCCCTCAGCGTTTCTCCCAAACACACCCCAACATTCCACCCTCTGAGGTGCCAACCTAGAGACAACAAGGCGAGTCTGATTTTGAATAGTCTTCACCTGGCTGTGTGATTGACTGAGATCAGTTGACTGTATGCGACCCGACCTCACTCACATGTGGGTTTCCACTTTTTAGCTTATCACCCCTATGAGTATTAAGAAAAATAAAATATAAAATTGTTACAATACACATAAAGTGCCATGGCGTTCATCGCTAAGCAGTGCTGCTTGAAGTACCAGAAGTCTGTCTTCCTCTCTGTGTGGATTCCACATGTCCGCCTAATGTTTTCTCATAGTCCTCCAGATTTCCTCCCACTTCCCAAACCCTTGCAGGTTGGATTACCTGATGACTCTAAATTAATGTAGCATTGGCATGAGTTTGCCCTTGTACCCAAGACTGAATCTTGCCATTTGCTCTATGATCTGATCTGAATGATTAGAATGCCAAGTGTCTCTTGGAAGCCTCAGTGGTGTTAAGGGAAGCCAACTGACTGGTCAGATCCCATAGGCCACTTTGGCCGTTTTTATCTGCTCCTAATTATTTTTCGTAAACTCATTTCTGTCATGGATAATCTTTTAAATGAGACGGTAATGACGCAGATACAGTAAACAATGTTTTTCCTAAATGCCTGTAGATGTGGATAACTCAGTGTGCAATGCAGGCAGCCTAAGTGCTGACGCTCATTTCTTGAGGGACATGATTGATAAGCCGGCGAATCACACTTCTAGTTTTTCTTGCTCCGTGGGCTGACGTTCAGGCTGTGACTTGCTTCCCTATCCTGCTCTTTCCATGGGAACTGATTTCATTTCTGACATTTGGGCGCAGTTCCCATATAACTCATCTGTTTATTATTTGCTTGTAAGGACTTGAAATGTGAAAACACTTCCAGAGGCAGCTTGATGCAATACATTTGTGACCTCCGCTGCTAAGTGGCAGTTAACGATGCGGCTGGAGCGATTCCTCAGATGGGGTGCAAATTATTATGCCGGCCCACCAAGTCAAAGCTCCGAGGGGAGTGGAGCAGTCAGATTGCGTAACTGAGGGTAGTCGCAGCCTCTGGAATGGCAGAAAAGTGTGTGAGTTTTAGGGCAGGGTGCCATCATGTGATCCACTAAAGCGGTGGGCTTAGTGGTCTCTGTGAGAAGGTCATGGGCGTCCTTCACCGATCAAGCTCCATGGGAACTGGAATGTCCAACTTCTCTTTTAACACCATTATGAGTCAGCGGGCTATTCCGGTGAAGGTTTAGGTGTGAAGACCTTTGAGGTAACAAGATGATTTGCCACCCCTTACGAGTCATGGGGTCTTGATGAGTTCTGATTAAATAAAAAGCGAGTGATTTTTGGTGTCTCTCTTGGGTCAACTGTTCTGTCCTTAATTATTCATTAGGGCTCAGTTGTGATGGTGCAACTCCTTCTGCTTCTCTTTACAGGGTCATAGTCCAGTTTACCTATGGTGGGACCGAGAGGAATTCTTACTTTATCATTTTTTATTATTCAAGAGAACTTTGATGTCAGTGGGGAGGTGGACAATGGATTTTGAAAGTCCTCGGACCACTTCACTTTCTGTATGCTTTATTGTATTGTAGATTTCATTTTAAACTAATACATTTGGGTCCATCAGTCTACACTCAATAACTCATAACGACAAAATGAAAACATATTTGTGGAATGGTTTACACATATATTAAAAATCAAAAATCTCTCATTCACTTAAGTATTTGGACCCATCTAACTGTGCACAGATCTATCCTGTTTGCTTTAATTCTCCTTGAGATGTTTCTGACCTCCACGGCGCTGAGTGGCACAGTTTTTCCTGTTCCTCAAACTAACGTAATCTCATTTGACAATTTGGGAAATAGACAAATTCCTCTTGCTCCCCTCTGAAGTTCTATGGGTCAGTCCAACTGTAGTGTAACTGGGACAAGTTCTGTCACTCTTAATAAGTTGTCTGGTCTTAATGACCACCACATAACTAGAATGTACTTTTGAAGTCATTCCTCATTCAGGTAACGGGAACCGTCTCTTACTCCCCATTATTGTCCTTCTTGCAAGTTTAAGAGAATTGTTTGCTTTTCTTTCTGTTACTCTTTATGATTCATCACATCACTCTGGCTATTGTACAATTGGAAGGAACGTTCTCTTCTGTTACTCATTAGAGTTCCAGAAAACTCCTATTGTTCCCCTTTCCAGTCCTTTCAATCAATCTATCATGTGCTTGTCATAGATAGATAGATAGATAGATAGATAGATAGATAGATAGATAGATAGATAGATAGATAGATAGATAGATAGATAGATAGATAGATAGATAGATAGATAGATAGATAGATATTAATGTTAGTATAGTAGGCAGGATAAGATAGATAGATAGATAGATAGATAGATAGATAGATAGATAGATAGATAGATAGATAGATAGATAGATAGATAGATAGATAGATAGATAGATAGATAGATAGATAGATATTAATGTTAGTATAGTAGGCAGGATAAGATAGATAGATAGATAGATAGATAGATAGATAGATAGATAGATAGATAGATAGATAGATAGATAGATAGATAGATAGATAGATAGATAGATAGATAGATATTAATGTTAGTATAGTAGGCAGGATAAGATAGATAGATAGATAGATAGATAGATATTAATGTTAGTATAGTAGACAGGATTAGATAGATAGATAGATAGATAGATAGATAGATAGATAGATAGATAGATAGATAGATAGATAGATAGATAGATAGATAGATAGATAGATAGATAGATAGATAGATAGATAGATAGATAGATAGATAGATACTTTATTAATCCCAAGGGGAAATTCACACATGAAGAAAGGAAAACTTTTAGTAACTGAGGCGACCAGAAGAAGAAAAACATCAAAAATCAAGTTAAAATAATTTCTCCCATCTTTCGTCAAATCAAAATGCTAAAACAAAAGAGAGGGTCTGAATACTAAACATAATTCCTAAACACTACCACCAACCACGCAGAGATCTCATTTGATTTATCCACAAACTCGGATGACCAGGAAGTTCTCAGTGGTGACCTTTTGTTGCATCTTTCTGTGCTTATATTCCTTGTTCCTTGTAGGTGGAACCTCCCAGGAAGCGGGGCCACCATGATGTCACCACTCCTGGGCCCTCCCTCTGGTTATATACCGTTGCTGAGGAAACTCAGGAGCAGGAGATCTTTAGTTTCTGGAGATCATTTGTTTATAGTGAAATTTCATGTAAGTACCGTGTTCTGTTCATATTTCACTTTGTTATTGGATTCTTCTTCTGGTTTGTGGTTTGGTCTCGTTTGTGGTGGATTGCATTTTAGGAAAATCCTTCTTGCCGTTTTCTTCCTCTGTTTTGCATTTTGTCCTTATTTGCTGTTTTTGTTAATAAATCCTTTATTCATAAAGATTGTTTATTTCCCCCTTTTCTTTATATAAGCCATGGGTTTACAGTCATCCCTCCTCTTGTTGAGCTTTTGTTACATTTTAGGAATATTTAGCTTTATCTTTTAAAACTTAGTCCCATTTTTGGGCTGTAAAGACTGAGGCAGTCCAGTGAAGCTGGGATTTGGCTCATTAGGGTGAGGCCTTTTCCACTCCACTCACTTTCAAAGTTCAATGTAATGCTTAACAGTCCCAAAATGTTGATCCTCGAACAAGTCCCCAACTAACCAGAAAACAGAATGCAATAAACGGAACAAAACAATCAAAAATCCTAATGCAGAGAACAGAACTTTAACACCTTCCATGAACGTCAATGAACTGCCACCTGAGCTCCTGTTTCTCTGGCTTAAGTAACCAGTGGGAGGGCTCAAGATTGGTGATGTCAGGGTGGCCCCGCCTCTTGGGGCTTCGCCCACAAAGAGCAAGGAACAGAGGGCAAGCGTAAAGAGACAATTAGCCAGAAATTACATAAAAATATGAAAAATACGAATTCACAACTAAAAAAACAGAGCAAAATACACATGAATTCTGCCTGTTACATAACAGCTGGATTATAATCTAAGGATTTCTTCTCCTGTCCCACCTCATATTATTTATCTGGTCTTTTCAGCCTCCATATTGTGGACCTGGAGAAAATATATGACAGGGTGCCTAGAGAGGAGTTGTGGTATTGTATGAGGAAGTCGGGAGTGGCAGAGAAGTACGAAGAGTGGTACAAGATATGTACGAGGGGAGTGTGACAGTGGTGAGGTCTGCGGTGGGAGTGATGGATGCATTCAACGTGGAGGTGGGATCACATCAGGGATTGGCTCTGAGCCCTTTCTTATTTCCAATGGTGATGGACAGGTTGACAGACGAGATTAGACAGGAGTCCCCATGGAGAGGTGGAGATATGCTCTAGAGAGGAGAAGAATGAAGGTCAGTAGGATCACCACTACAGAATACATGTATGTGAATGAGAGGGAGGTCAGTGGAATGGTGAGCATGCAGGGAGTAGAGTTGGCGAAGGTGGATGAGTTTAAATACTTGGGATCAACAGTACAGAGTAATGGGGATTGTGGAAGAGAGGTGATGAAGAGAGTGCAGGCAGGGTGGAATGGGTGGAGAAGAGTGTCAGGAGTGATTTGTGACAGACGGGTATCAGCAAGAGTGAAAGGGAAGGTCTACAGGACGGTAGTGAGACCAGCAATGTTATATGGTCTGGAGACGGTGGTACTGGCAGAAAAACAGATGTTAAGATTTGCATTGGGTGTGACGAGGATGGACAGGATTAGAAATGAGGACATTAGAGGGTCAGCTCAACTTGGACGATTGGGAGGCAAAGTCAGAGAGGCAGGATTGCGTTGGTTTGGACATGTGCAGAGGAGAGATGCTGGGTATCATGAGAGAAGGGTGCTAAGGATAGAGCTGACAGGGAAGAGGAGAAGAGGAAGACCTAACAGAAGGTTTATGGATGTGGTGAGAGAGGACATGCAGGTGATGGGGGTGACAGAGCAAGATGTAGAGGACAAAAAGATATGGAACAAGATGATCTGCTATGGTGACCCCTAACAGGAGCAGAAAAAGGAGACTGATGGAAGGCACATCCTCTTGTGTTACAGCTCATGTTCTCATCCCTCTTAGTCTTTGGTGATTGCTTTGACCACGTACTTATATTTTAGGAGCCATTCTTTCACAGAAACAAAGGGGTTGCACACAACACAAGTAACGAACGAACAAGACGTGAGGCGAAGAACACACAAACAACGAGTGCCGGAGAGAGCCTGAGGATCCATAAAATGGTAAAGCAGGACATGCCAGCACATCTCTTCACTCAATGTAGATTCAGCGTAGTGCTCAGTGCATGAAAAATTCAAATTTTCATTTTTGGAACTTTCTTTCAAATATTTTTGATCCGGGGTTAGTTGAATCTGCTGATGCAGGATGTGTGGATATGAAGAGCTGACTATACATTTGTTTTTGTTCACCACTGCAGCTCACTTTAAGTCATATTTCGGCCTCCACTGTTTTAATGTTTTATGTCTCTCTCTTTAATGCAAGAGAGACCTTTCTTATGTTCCATGTGTTTTGTGGGTGGTCCCCCAAGAGATGGGACCATCTGTCAATCACTGCCAGGGAATGCCCTCCGCCCTATTAACCTGGAAGGGTCTTCCAGAGTTCTAGGTGGTTCATTGCAAATGCCCTCTAGAGTTGGTGAGTTCCTTAAGCCTTGTGATTTTTCTGGATTTTTCAACCTTATCCTCCGTGTTCTGGTCTTGCTTTTGGATTCTTTTTTGGGAGTCTGTTCACCTTGGACTGGCTTTTTGTTGCAGGCAGTTCCATTTTTTGCTTTTCTGCTCCATGGAGCTTCATTGTGATTGGAATACTTCTTTTTGTGAAGAACTAGACTTTTATTTTATAAAGATTCTGTGCTAACCTTCATTACTAGCCAGGGTTTTATGGTGATATCCCCCTCTAGCGGGCATTACTGGAATTTTTTGGGGACTACAAGTTTTGGAACTCTTCATCATGATCATGTCACTTTACTGTTCTACCAGCTTGACTGTTGTGGAACTGGGCGGGCATTCTCCTCCTATCTTACATTTTTGAATTATCTGGTCTTTCAGGGAGCTCTGTAACTGATCGTCCATATTACCTCCCGTTCTTCAGTACAGTTTAGAATAATTCCTGCTGGCTGGGGTAAGGACATTTCTAGAAAGATCAGAGAAGGTCTTAGCCTGCTTTGTGGTTGTTTCTGGAAGCCTTACACCACATTCACCAGGTTTCTGACTCCTTCATGGAGCATTTATAGTCCAAGTGGTCTGCATGTCCAAAGCTATATCCCCCCCCCCCCCCCCCCCCCACTGTAGCTGGACTGATTTGTTCAACAGATGTCAAAACACAAGGAGTTTGCAGTTGTGTTTTTCCATTAATGCTTAATGTCTCTCCTCCTTCTCCTTTATACCTCAACTGGATTGTCCCAGGAAGCTTTTAGGGTCCTGTTTTCCTATTATAGCTAAACTATACGGTTTAGCGGAAAGATTGTGCATCTGAAGGAAGGGTCTTTGCTTTGATTTTGAATGGAGGGGATGTGTTAATTCAGCTAAATCAGAACACTTGGCTGTTTATCTTGAATGATTTCCAGTGGAGCTGGAGGCCTGTGGAACATCTGGAAAGAAAACGAGTGCAATTTTATGATAATTTGGTAATGGTTCCACCTTTAGAATTGGTTTAGCGTTAAAGACCACCGCTGATTGAAGTGAACTGACAAGAAGTTGGAGGAATGGACCCCTTGGAAATGTCAGCATGGTAAAAAAAGAATTCAGCTTTTTCCTAGCTTGCACTGGACTTGCCGTGACTGCAATAATAAAGGCTGAGCAACAACATGGCACCTATAAAGATGCCCCCGTAAATCTTTGACTGCGCCTTTGTAAAGAGAGCATTCTGCCAAATGTTGTCTCACCCATTAGCCCCATTAGATCTTAAAAGACCTGGAACTTTGTGGATAAGTTTCTTCTCCGGTGTTTTGAAAGGCACTATAAACACCATGACTAAAAGAGTTCAATTAAACATTCAGCAATTTATGTAAAGGAATTATTCACAACTAGGATTCATGCATTGGCCTCATCAAGCGTGTGCTGCTGGGGATCACCTTCAGAGCTTCACTAAGGTAAGCCATTCCACCCCAGACCAGGAGGTGGTGCTGTCACTAACTATTCTCTCTCTTCCATCTGCAGCACTGAGTAGAACTACAGTGCCTGATCCCGCCCCTTGGGCCTGAAGAAGGCTCCACCCCTTCCACTGGTGATGCAATAAAAAGGGGCGTGTCCAAAGCATAGCATCTCATTTGGACCTCAACCTTGGATGTGGAAGGAGCTCCTGAGCTACCCAGGGCTTACTCATTTACTTGTTTATTAAATAGAAATAAGTGTCGACATTTCTATTTTTTTGTTGTTAGAACGGCTGGATTGGCCAGCTGTTCTTTCTGCTGTGGCAAGCCACAATACTGTATCTTTGTGTTCCTTTCATTAAATGGGGTTGCCTGGCTGGCACCCTTCCATTTACTGTGGGCTCCTCGAGTTTTCCTGGCCTTGGGAGCCTCCAAACAAGTTTACAAAATGGTAAGTGCAAGGCCTATGTTTGATAAAGATCAATCCATTATTTGTATGAACAGCTGAGAAAATCGTGAAGAATTCAGTTACATATAAAATAAAGATTGATCATGTAATTGATAACAAGTGAAGAGAATGGTTGTGATTTCAGGGACAGGGACTGTCTCCATTTGTCCTTCCCTAAATTCTGACCTGCCTCTTTGTCCCTGCTGCTAAGTAGCACCACCATAGTGTGATGCTGTCACCAATGAGCTTCATCATAGAGATGGCATCAAGACGGGCATTGAGCAGTGCCTGACCTTCATCAGACATAGTGCTTGCAATTCCATCCAGAGAGTTCAAGTTTTGTCTCGTCCGACCAGAGAAGCTTTCAGAGTCCAAGTGGGCTCTCAAAAGCCTTTTACGTCACTCAAGAGGGTCTTCTATGTAGCTACTCTAACCTTAAATGTCTGGCTGATGGAATGCTGCTTCCCAAACAGGTTCTCCCGTCTCAGCAGATGACTCTTTTAGAGTGACTATTGGGTTCTTAGTCACCTCTCTGCCTAAGGATCATCTTGCATGATCGCACAGTTCTCCTGTTGGTTCAAAATGTCTTCAATTTCACAATTCTTGAGGCCACTGAGCTCCGTACTTCTACCTTTAAATGCAACCACATGCCTTGTACTGAAGAGTTCCTTACCTTTGATCCACTCTACCATAAACATCTGATTGATGGAGATCTGCTGAGATGATTGTCCTTCTTACAGGTTCTCCCATCTCAGCAGAGGACATCTGAAGTTATGTTAGAGTGGCCACTGGGTTTTTGGTTGCCTCCCTGTCTAAGGATCATCTTGCATGATGGCACAGTTCTCCTATTGTTTTCCAAACATCTTCCATTTCACAATTCTTGAGGCCACTGTGCTCCATACTTCTACCTTTAAATGTGACCAAATATCTTGTATTGAAGAGTTCCTTACCTTCTAGCCACTCTACCATAAACATCTGATTGATGGAGATCTGCTGAGATGATTGTCCTTCTTACAGGTTCTCCCATCTCAGCAGAGGACATCTGAAGTTGTGTTAGAGTGGCTACTGGGTTTTTGGTCACCTCCCTGTCTAAGGATCACCTTGCATGATCGCACAGTTCTCCTGTTGTTTTCCAAACGTCTTCCATTTCACAATTCTTGAGGCCACTGTGCTCTGTACTTCTACCTTTAAATGTAACCACATGTCTTGTACTGAAGAGTTCCTTACCTTCTAGCCACTCTACCATAAACGTCTGATTGAAGGAGAGCTGCTGAGATGATTGCCCTTCTTACAGGTTCTCCCATCTCAGCAGAGGACATCTGAAGTTGTGTTAGAGTGGCCACTGGGTTCTTAGTCACCTCCCTGCCTAAGGATCATCTTGCATGATCGCACAGTTCTCCTGTTGGTTCAAAATGTCTTCAATTTCACAATTCTTGAGGCCACTGAGCTCCGTACTTCTACCTTTAAATGTGACCACATGTCTTGTACTGAAGAATTCCTTACCTTCTAGCCACTCTACTATAAACACCTGATTGATGGAGAGCTGCTGAGATGATTGTCCATCTTACAGGTTGAAGTTGTGTTAGAGTGGCCATTGGGTTTTTGGTCACCTTTTTTGGACCAATGCCCTTCTTGCCCAATTACTCAGTTTCTCCAGAAGGTCGACTCTAAGAAGAGTCTTCTGGTTCCAAGATTTCACAGATACTGAAGCCACTGTGCTCCTGGAAACTCTCAAAACTTTAGAAATGGTTGTATCCCAGGGATCTCAAACTCCAGTCCTGGAGGGCCGCAGTGGCTGAAGGTTTTCATTCTAACCCTTTTCTTAATTCGTGACCTGTTCTTGCTGCTAATTAACTGAATGAATCTTAATTGACTAAATTGTTTTTTTTTATAAGATTTGTTCCTCTGAATTGCTTCTTTTCTTTCCTTAAACAGAAATGAAACGTGAAGTGAGTGAGCCAACAGAAGACCAACTGAGTCAGGGCCTCAAACTCCAAAACCAGTTGCTTAATTAGGTGCCAAGTCGTGTCGTTCATTAAACCCGTTCTTTAATTCCATGGCTTGTTGCTGTTCTTATTTTACAATAGTAGACATTTTCCAAATTGTCCATTTTATTCTTTACTTTTCTAAGAGAAACTGTTGAAATGTTTTGAGGGACCTGAGCAAATCAACATTCCTGAGACCACCACCCTTTTCATTTTTAGATATTGTATGGGGGCAGCACGGTGGCGCGGTGGTAGCACTGCTGCCTCACAGTAAGGAGACCTGATTCCATCCCTGCATGGAGTTTGCATGTTCTCCCCATGTCTGTGTGGGTTTCCTCCCTCAGTCCAAAGACATGCAGATCAGGTGCATTGGCGATTCTTAATTGTGCTTGGTGTGTGTGTGCCCTGCGGTAGGCTGGCACCCTGCCCGGGGTTTGTTTCCTGCCTTGCACCCTGTGGTGGCTGGGATTGGCTCCAGCAGACCCCCGCGACCCTGTAGTTAGGATATAGTGGGTTGGATAATGGATGGATATTATATGGTGGTCACAGTTTTTGGTTCTTTTTTGTATCTCATTATTCTTTGACTGCTAATTCAGGAAAAAGAAACAATTCAGGGGTCTGAGTCTTCAACAGAGAGTCAATTGAAATGAATGCAAAAGGAGTTAATTAGCAGCAAAAACAGGTCACTAATTAAGAAACGGATTAAAATGAAAACCTGCAGCCACTGGAGTTTGAGACCCCTCAGTACAAATTCATCATGGAGGTCTACAGAGAGTTCCTGGGACCTTATGACTTGGTTTTAGTCCTGACATGCAGTGTGACTTGCGGTGCCTTTCTAACCTGAACAATTCATGTGGACCTCCAAGTTCTCTGCACGTCCCGAGGAGAAACAACAAAACACGATGGACCGGGGGTGTGGGGGGGTTTGGAGGGGTGGGAGTGTTGGGATGGGGGTTGGGGGGCTTAATTTTGGAGTGCCACAGCAAAGGGTCTGAATACTTGTAAGAAGGAGAGATTTCGGCTTTGGATTTCTGCAAGCTCTTCTGAAAAGACGCCTTCATTTGTCATTATAGGTTATCGAGTGTAGATTGACAGGACAAGCATGGAAATTTTATCCATTTAAAATTCAACCCAATGAAGTGGGCAAAAAAGGGAAGGGGTCCGAGGACTTTCTGAATCCACTCTATGTAGCGACCTGCAAAGAGGTCAGCTGAGGCCTTTTAGCCACCATATCGGGATACAATGCTTACAAAATATTTACACCCCTATGTAAAGTGCTGGAATGTCCCGATTACTCCTGATAAGCCACCTCAGCTCATCTTCTGAGGCTCTTGCGAAGGCATATTTTCCATTAACTAACATCCTCCGTCGTCTAAACAAATCGGCTCCATTTTTGTGTGTGTGTGTGTGTGTGTTTTTGCACTCTTTGAGCGTGTGTCTTGCACTGCTGGCCATTTTTGTGGATGTAGTCCACAGTTTGAAACATTGATCTGAACTGCAGTCACGTGATAAAGGAAGTGCGCCTTCTTTCAATTCTAAGGAAAATCGTAGCAGGGCACAATAAAAAACCATCAGGTTCTTAGGAGGCCTTAAAATTACGTAAATACAACATCTGATGAACAGCCAGGCCAACCCTTCCCTACACCACTGATTTGGTGAAGAACATTTGTGCATTCTTAATAAAAGTTTTCTTTTTTTGTTAAAATTTCTATTATTGTTGCTGTAACTCGTTTTAGTGTTGTGTTGAATAAGAATATTTAAGTTTTAATGTTATTGTCAGCTTGCTAGCTCAATAGGACACTATTTAACATTTACTTTTTTACAATCACATTTATAAAATTTGATATTACTGCCCAGTTTGTATAAAATTCCATGTTTAGAGTTCATGATGGGCGTCCCTTAAAGATTTTTAGCATGGCAGTGCGCATGTCCGCACCGCGAGTCTAAATTTTGGCAAATGTCACCCTCCATAATTTGGGTCCCAATATCAAAGTTTGTTACCAGCAATTCGTACACTGCTGTTGTGAGTGAGCTCTAACATCCAGGATTTGGGACCGACACCCTCAGATCAAGCGGGCAGTTCACCGACATTCCCTGCCCATTTTGCACCATCACAGTGCAGGCAGCAGTGCAGTTCTTGCGGCTGAAAATGATCTAAGTGACCTGAATAATAAGGAACCATCCCAACCAATGCTAAAAGTCACCCTCTGGTCACAAGCCACTACTGTGCTGTTGTGTGGTCAATTGTGTGAAAAGGTGCCCCCTCAGAAGTTCTTAAGCCCCCCAGCCTGAGCAGTCTGGGCCTGAGTTCAAATCGTGTTGTGTTGGGTTTTCTCCCAGTGTATATATATATATATATATATATATATATATATATACAGGGCCGGATTTATATGAAAAGAGGCCCTAGGCTATTCCACTTATGAGGCCCTTTCACCTTCCATTTTTAAGTTTGTAAATTACATGAGAGATAATACAATTTTGCTAACAATTTGAATGTAGGCCCCTCTTGATCTTGAGGCCCTAGGCTGAAGCCTAGTTAGCCTATAGGAAAATCCGGCCCTATATATATATATATATATATATATATATATATATATATATATACAGTATATATATTGCCATTGCCGTTGTCCCCATGTATCAATGATGTATCAATTGCCTTCATAACTGGTTCAGAGAACCGTTCAGAAGTTTATGATATTATATTTATGGAGTACCGCGGCTGTAGCGGAGACAACAACAAGAGCCGCGAGTTCTCCAACAGCGCAGCTCACCAGCGACATGCCGGATTTACTTTGGCCTTGGCAACTTCACACCTGCCTCTTATGAGTAAAATAACAAAGCTATTAAAAAAAAAAAGCGAGTTTCGCATCGTCATTAATCGCAAAGTTCCCACAGTAGAACCGAGGGGGGCGTCTACTCCCAAACCTGAGCAGCGATGAAAAGATAACGTGTGCGTGCTTGTGCCCCTGCCAGCGGAATATTAAACTGCGTCTGTGTAGAGGGGAGAAGAAAGCAAAAAAATCGACCTGCTGCGTATTGATCAGTCGGCACCAGCACGTCTCACGGAGAGCAGAAGAGACGCTTTGCTTTCTCACACTCCTTGTCCCGCCCTCTCGCTCTTTTTAGCACTCCCTCGTTCTCGGAAATAAACAAAAATGGAAAAGGCGCCCATCTCCACGTGATTCCAGTTATGGTTGCTGGGCTCTTTGGGTGGCACGCTAGTAGCGCTGCTGCCTCCCAATAAACACACCCGAGGGCTCCCTGCGTCGAGTTTGCACGTTGCTGCAACGGGTGCTCACAGCCCACCCTGTTAGGGCCGAGCGGTAAAAGATTGCTGGGATACCCAGCATCAGCTGCCCTCCACCAAATCATGAAGACCGGTGGTGAATAAATAAACAGATAAAATGTGATTTATAGCGCCTTTCAAGATGGCAGTTTTAAAGTACGTTAATCCATCCTGCTGTCCACTTTCCGGAATCACACATCGGCACATACAGGCTAAAGCAAAGAACTCGGCTACATGAGGCGAAGGAAAGACATCACCGATTAACAATATATTTTTTTTCCTTTAAATATTGTCTTACTTTTGAACATGTTGACACACAGAGTTGCACCACAGCTAGATGTGTCACAATTACAGCGCACTGCGCCTGCGCAGAGTGACGAGAGCTGTATAAAAATACACTGAATCTCAGAGAGCTAATAAAGAAAGAAAGAAAGAAAGAAAGAAAGAAAGAAAGAAAGAAAGAAAGAAAGAATTGTAAGAGTTTGTTGAAATGAGAATTGTAGACAGACAGACAGACAGACAGATAGATAGATAGATAGATAGATAGATAGATAGATAGATAGATAGATAGATAGATAGATAGATAGATAGACATGAAAGGCACTTTATATGATAGATAGATAGATAGATAGATAGATAGATAGATAGATAGATAGATAGATAGATAGATAGAACTGTTTTTGTTCCTAAAAACAAAGAAGCTCATTAATTAAATAAACAAACAAATAAATATACACCAAAATACAATATTGAATATATAATTTAGTAAACAAAATAAGTTTATACAGTATATGTACTATATTTATATATTATATATATACACTATCTATAGATAGATAGATAGATAGATAGATAGATAGATAGATAGATAGATAGATAGATAGATAGATAGATAGATAGATAGATACTTTATTTATCCCAATGGGAAATTCACATTCTTCAGCAGCAGCATACTGATACAATAAATAATATTAAATTAAAGAATGATAATAATGCAGGTGAAAAAACAGACAATAACTAGTGCAGTGGGTAGTGCCGCTGCCCCGCAGTAAGGAGACCCAGGTTCGCATCCCGGGTCCTCCCTGCGTGGAGTTTGCATGTTCTCCCCGTGTCTGCGTGGGTTTCCTCCCACAGTCCAAAGACATGCAGGTTAGGTGGCATTGGCGATCCTAAATTGTCCCTGGTGTGGGTGTGTGTGTGTGTGTGTGTGTGTGCCCCGTGGTGGGCTAGCGCCCTTCCCGAGGTTTGTTTTCTGCCTTGCGCCCTGTGTTGGCTGGGATTGGCTCCAGCAGACCCCCGTGACCCTGTAGTTAGGTTATAGCGGGTTGGATAATGGATGGATGGATAGACCGTATGTACATTTTAGAACTACTGCTGTGAGTTTCTGGGTGGTGATCTCCTCCCACAGCCCAGGGACGTGCAGCTGGTTAGATGAAGTGGCTCTTGTGTGTTCGAGATCGTTGCTGGGATAGACTTTAGCTGCCCCGAGACCTTATATTGGATAAGCTGTGTAAGGAAATGGATGGACAGTGGTTACTGTGCTTCGCTTCAACTCGGTGTTACTGAAACTAATCTACAGGGGGGGCAAGGTGGGACATCTGTCCCTGGGAACAGCATCCAGGGGGTGCCAAATTGATGTTAAATTCCCTTCCCCATTGCATTTTGGCAAACAGGAGGGGGCGCGAAATCTTCAGTTGTCCCCAGACGCTGAAAACCCTAGCTACGCCTCTGACTGGTGTGTCCCAGTGATGCAGATCTGGGGTGTATAAATGAATAGATAAAGTTTCATTTATAGCGCCTTTCAAAGTGAGCCTTTTCAAGTACACTGATCCATCCAGAGAGTGAGAAAACACATTGTCACTTAGGATAAACCATAGAACTGGGATACAGGAGAAGCAGGAGAGACATTGCAGGTTTGTTAATTTATTTATTATTAAACATTGTCTTTCTCTCGATGTGGCGGCATGCAGAGTTGCCAGACAGTGAATTACAATTACAGTTCTCTGTGCCCTGTTTATAATAATAATAATAATAATAATAATAATAATAATAATAATAATAATACTAATCAGGTATGGGTGGCACGGTCTCACAGTGGTTAGTGTTGCTGTCTTGAGCGTCCAGAGTCCCATCAGTGTGAGGTCAGCGCAGGTTTCACTTGACCCTCCACATCTCCAACACACAAACTCAAGCTCGTGGGTGTCAGTCACTCCAGTGCTGCCCTGCCATCCCCAACCCAGGCGACCCCGGATTGTATCAAGCGTGTATCAGGATGACATGCGATGTCATAAATCTTGGATGAGAATGTAATTATAAAGTTTTCCACATAAAGGAAAAAAAAAAAAAAAAAGCTTGTTGCAAGACAGAAAACGCTCCCTTCATCCAAGGTGGGTGTTTCCCTGTGCCGTGGGAGCCGAGGCTGAGCCAAGAGAAACCTGGATTAAAACTTAATTGGCTGCCAAAATCTGAAACACCAGGTAAATAGTGAGGGTCGGGTTACTCACAGGACAGGCGCTTAACTCTTTGTGTGTGGAGGAGGCCTGCTTTACGGTTCCTGGCAAGCTGTAAGAAAAGTCTATTCCATTAAAAATAATAAATAAATAAATAACAGAACTACCCAATCAAATATTAAATATCACTTCACATACTGAGAATGCATTTCTAATATTTTTTTTAACTTTATGCTGATTCTTCTTGGTTTGCCCTGGTGTGAGGGAGCCCCCTGGTGGACAGGTGTAGAACTCAACGCATACACGCTTGGCACTGCCATTTAATTGTTTAATCAATCAATCAATCAATCAATCAATCAATTAATCAATCACATGCTCATTTCATTGATGAATCTGTCAAAGTCCTCCATTCCCAGTGGCTTCACCTGCAAATCAGGATTCATCTCTGGTCAGGACACCAGTCAGTTGATGTGGTTATTTTTTTATCATTCATAATCCATTACTTATTATTATTTTTCATCAGTCTGATCAACATGCAGACTCCCATTAAAGTGTTTTCTCTGGTTAGTAACCCCACGTCCCTTGGAATTATTTCTGGTATTCTGGTTGAATCAATTACAGAAATATCTGAAGATTCAGAATACAAGGAGTGGAGGCCTCAAATCCAGAAATCGAAACCCTCATGAGGAGAGGTGGCTGCAAAGAGCTCCAGAAATCGGACCGAGAGATGAAGGTGGCAATGCTTCCCAATAAGAACTTCTGTGAAGAGCAGGAGAGAGAAGTGTCATCCGAAGAAGCCACCACATTGTTATTACCATCATCATCATCATCATCACAGCTGTCCATCAATCCAACGATGAATCCATTTGTCCAGCCATTGAGTCAGAGCCTTAACATGTGTTTAGTGATCCCCTGAGAGGTGAAATGAGATCTTTAGTGTGTAAACTCGATTCAGAGGGTCTTACGATTTTTTTATATACGTAGATGATGTCCATTTGCTTGTTCTTGTTCTCCTGTCCAGGCTCAGAGGTAACACCTTGGGGAGGCCTTTGGACTTTTGATCTACCAGCATTTAGTGTAAGAACTGCAAGTCGGTGCTCAGCCTTCTGCAAGATGAGGTGTGGTATGAGCTCCAGACATTAAGAAACATGGCATCACCTCCCAGGCCTGGCTCTGATGTGCCCACCTGGCTGATCACGTTACCTGACTGTCCCTGGCACCTGCGGCTGCCTGATTATAAGCCTCCACCCTCAATAATCTCTCACCAGTGACCGCTGTCCATATCTGCTTCTCATTCTCCATCTACTGGGCCTTTGGTCCCCAACAATCACAAGCGGAGGTCTCGCCACACAGCGGAAGTCACTTATGTGGGGGACAAGATAGCGGAAACAACACCTGAGGAAAGGAGTTGGAGTCTGAAGTCACTCCTTCAACAAGTTGAGTCCTACTGGGGTGACTGCCAAGTCGCATCAAGTGTCACCTAAAGAGGATGTCTCCCACGCAGGCTGCCGACTCGGGCGTTTTCAGATGGGTGAAGTCAGAAATGCGACAGAAAATTGCTTGAATGCCAGTCACATTTCACCATTGCCAGGAGGCATTAGAAGTGCAGACAAAATGCAAGGCAGCCAGAGGCAAAGAAAAGGCAGCGCGTGTCAGACGTGGGAGAGGGAGGCACTGCGAGTGATACGGCCTGAGGCACAGTGAGGCCAAGGGACGTCACCCGCCGGGTCACACTGGATTGGAGGGGTGGTGGGGCATCTCTTAGTGCCCTACAACCAGGGGACGAGACACTAAGGAGTGCTGGTGAGGACAGTCCACACTCCAATACAGTATATGTTACACTGTGGTAACGCACATGCAGCGAATGGCATTGTAGAGGTTATTAATGGAGTGTAATCGAGAGATAACAACACTCTCCCATCCCACGTCCAAATATTCTAGAGACTGTCCTGGTGGCTTTAGGAGTGAGGTTGGGCTGGGATCAACCATGGAGAGGGCACGAGTGTCAGTCACAGAGCTACAGTGCATGGGGACAGTTTGAGATGACAACCTGAAAATGAAAGGCACTATATAAGAGATAGATAGATAGATAGATAGATAGATAGATAGATAGATAGATAGATAGATAGATAGATAGAGGGCGGCACAGTGGCGCAGTGGGTAGCGCTGCTGCCTCGCAGTTAGGAGACCTGAGGACCTGGGTTCGCCTCCCGGGTCCTCCCTGCGTGGAGTTTGCATGTTCTCCCCGTGTCTACGTGGGTTTCCTCCGGGCGCTCCGGTTTCCTCCCACAGTCCAAAGACATGCAGGTCAGGTGGATTGGCGATTCTAAATTGGCCCTAGTGTGTGCTTGGTGTGTGGGTGTGTTTGTGTGTGTCCTGAGGTGGGTTGGTACCCTGCCCGGGATTGGTTCCTGCCTTGTGCCCTGTGTTGGCTGGGATTGGCTCCAGCAGACCCCCATGACCCTGTGTTCGGATTCAGCGGGTTGGAAAATGGATAGATAGATAGATAGATAGATAGATAGATAGATAGATAGATAGATAGATAGATAGATAGATAGATAGATAGATAGATAGATAGATACTATATAATAAATAGTGTGACAGTTGAATCGTCAGACACCAGATAAAAGTCCAATAATTATTTCATAAAATGCACCAAGAACCTCCACCTTACACAATAAACAATCAATAATCACAATAATCAATATTCAACAACAATCCTCCACTCCCAGCAGCTCTGTCACCCTTCCTCCCAACTCGGCTCAATTTTCTGGGGTTTCCCATAGTCCTTTTATATCTCTTGACCCGGAAGTGCTTCTTTCCCTCAGTCCGTGTGATTTCCCAGCACTTCTGGGTCAGACGCAAACTCCTTCTTTTCTTCAACCCGGAAGTACGTCATTTCTTCTGTCCACGTGATTGTGAAGTACTTCCGGGTTATATGGAAAATACAAGTCCTTGAGCCTCCCTGCAGCGTCTCCTGGCAGCCCCCATGGTATCCAGCAGGGCTGTGATGAAAGACTCCAAGTTCCATGATGCCATGCTGGAATTTGGGGCCCCTCCATGTTGCAGGGATGGCTCCATCTGGAGGCTTGGGGGTATTGGCCGGGATAAACTGTCAGCCATCCCTCACAATAGATAGATAGATAGATAGATAGATAGATAGATAGATAGATAGATAGATAGATAGATAGATAGATAGATAGATAGATAGATAGATAGATAGATAGATAGATAGATAGATAGATAGATAGATTCAATACTTTAGAGATGGACGTTTCAAATATGGCTGTAATGTTGTCCCAGTATGTCTGTCATTCTATTACAAAAGGACTTCTGTGTGACACCAAACAGCAGAGTGAAGCTTTTAGAAGACATTTAGACATTGAGGCCCGAGACACCAGGGTGGTGCAGTAGACCATCAACTGAGCCTCATTCAGACTCAAAGGAGCTCTGACCTATGCCGTTGTCCAGTCCACTGTATTGTTAGGTCTGATTGACACACAAGTCCTCCAATTGAGGCTCTTAGTATAGTGACCTGGGTGGGGCTTATACTTTGAGGACAGGCTCCCCTGTTCATTTCATATTGATGGCTTACTGTAAGGCCACGGGCTCTCCTCTTAAACACACTTCCTGGACTGACCCCTCTGGTTTCCTTCTGCCATTCTAGATGTTCCCTTGGGTGTCCACTGGTCTGCGCAGACCTGGGGTTCCTCCCTCTTTGTAAAGTTATTGTGTTCTGGAATGAAAAGCTGTTGTTAAACAAAAATAGTCCCATCAAATCGGGAAACACCCGTCCTCCAGTCTGAAGCAGGGGTCTCTTCAGATTACTTGAGTGAAAATGGATAGGTGGCCTTTCACAACTTGTTTTGAATGTTTTTTCTTTCATTTTTTCCAAACACCCATTAGCTTTGCTATTTCAGTAAAAAAAATAATAACAATAAGAATAATACTGGGACTGGAAACATAACCCTCCGTGCCAAATCTGAAAAGCAACAGGGAGTGTGAGAAGGGGCTGCAGATTTTTCAAGCACTTTGAAACCGTTTAGCCTGAAACCTTATCTTAGATATTTTGTCTCAGCCTGAAAAACTTGTTTGGTTTGTTTGCAGATGGAAGAATTTGGTCATTCAACAGCATTTTAGGTCTTTGGATTCCATGCATTTCAAGACTGTTATTGAAAAGACCTAAAACATCTGGTTTAAAAAAAAACAGAAAAAGCAACAACACAGAACATTAGAAACAATTTTAGATGAGGGCTATGCAGCTTTAGAGAACACGATGTGAAAAAAAAACACACCAAAAACACTGTATAATGTAATTTATACACTGTACTATACTGTATACGTGTAGTAGCACTGAATAGAAACACTTTACATAATGTCTGTATGAAATACATGTACATTACATACATTTGCAGTGTACCATCTATTGAAATGTATTTTGTAATGCATGTAGCAATAAATGCATTGCATTTGTCTTACCAAAAGATGGTGCATCACAGATTACTGCAAATGTTTGCCATGCGCCATCTGTTGGAATGAGAAATGCAAAGCATTTTATTATTGCAAATGTTCTGATATGCCATCTGTTGGAATAACAAATGCAATGCATATTTATTACTGCAAATGTTTGTGATGCACCATCTGTTGGACTGAAAAATGCAATACATTGTATTATTACAAATATTGTGATATGCCTTCTGTTGAAGAGACAAATAGAATGCTTTTACTACCGCAAATGATTGTGATGTGCCATCTATATCTATATATATCTATATCTATATACAGTCATATGAAGAAGGTTGGGAACCCCTCTCAGCCTGCATAATAATTGACTCCTCTTTCAACAACAAAGATAACAGTGGTATGTCTTTTATTTCCATGAACATCTGAGTACTGCGGTGTTTTCCGAACAAAGATTTTTAGTGATGCAGTATTTAGTTGTATGAAATTAAATCAAATGTGAAAAACTGGCTGTGCACAAATGTGGGTCTCCTTGTCATTTTGCTGATTTGAATGCCTGTCACTGCTCAATGCTGATTACTTACAACACCAAATTGGTTGGATGAGCTCATAAGGCTTGAACTTCATAGACAATCATGAGATATAAAGGTATTTAAGGTGGTCAATGTCAAGTTGTGCTTCCTTCCCTTTGACTCTCCTCTGAAGAGTGACAGCATGGGATCCTCAAAGCAACTCTCCAAAGATCTGAAAACAAAGATTGTTGAGTCTCCTGGTTTAGGGGAAGGCTACAAAAAGCCATCTCAGAGGTTTAAACTGTCAGTTTCTGTAACTGTAAGGAATGGAATCAGGAAATGGAAGGCCACAGGCACAGTTGCTGTTAAACCCAGCAGGTCTGGCAGGCCAAGAAAAATACAGGAGTGGCATATGGGCAGGATTGTGAGAATGGTTACAGACAACCCACAGATCACCTCCAAAGACCTGCAAGAACATCTGGATGCAGATGGTGTATCTGTACATCGTTCTACAATTCAGGGCAATTTGCACAAAGAACATCTGTATGGCAGGGTGATGAGAATGACGCCACAAACAGAGTCGCTTGTTGTATGCCAATGCTCATTTAGACAAGCCAGATTCATTTTGGAACAAAGTGCTTTGGACTGATGAGACAAAAATTGAGTTATTTGGTCAGAACAAAAAGTGCTTTGCATAGGGGAAGAAGAACACCGCATTCCAAGAAAAACACCTGCTACCTACTGTCAAATTTGGTGGAGGTTCCATCATGCTGTGGGGCTGTGTGGCTAGTTCAGGGACTGGGGCCCTTGTTAAAGTCGAGGGTCAGATGAATTCAACTCAATATCAACAAATTCTTCAGGATAATGTTCAAGCATCAGTCACAAAGTTGAAGTTATGCAGGGGTTGGATATTCCAATAAGACAATGACCCAAAACACAGTTAGAAATCTACAAAGGCATTCATGCAGAAGGAGAAGTACAATGTTCTGGAATGGCTGTCACAGTCCCCTGACTTGAATATCATCGACAATCTATGGGATGATTTGAAGCAGACTGTCCATCAAATTGAACTGAACTGGAGAGATTTTGTATGGAAGAATGGTCAACAATACCTCCATCCAGAATCCAGACACTCATTCAAGGCTATAGGAGGACAGCGTCTAGAGGCTGTTAGATTAGCAAAAGGAGGCTCAACTAAGTATTGATGTCATATCTCTGTTGGGAGGCCCAAATTTATGCACCTGTCTAATTTTTTATGATGCATATTGCATATTTTCTGTTAATCCGATAAACTTAATGTCACTGCTGAAATACTACTGTTACCATAAGGCATGTCAGATATTAAAAGGAAGTTGCTACTTTGAAAGCTCAGCCAATGAGAAACAAAAATCCAAAGGATTAAGAGGGGGTCCCAAACTTTTTCATATGACTGTATATATAGATATAGTCCCATAGTTGGGTGCTATACTCCTGAATGGGACGATAGTCATTCAGACAGGTTGGATGTGATTTCTTAGGTATTGGGACAATCATGAACTTCTAAAAGCATGTTGGTATGACTGACATATATATATATATATATATACAGTGCATCCAGAAAGTATTCACAGTGCATCACTTTTTCCACATTTTGTTATGTTACAGCCTTATTCCAAAATGGATAAAATTCATTTTTTTCCTCAGAATTCTACACACAACACCCCATAATGACAACGTGAAAAAAAGTTTACTTGAGGTTTTTGCAAATTTATTAAAAATAAAAAAATTGAGAAAGCACATGTACATAAGTATTCACAGCCTTTGCCGTGAAGCTCAAAATTGATCTCCGGTGCATCCTGTTTCCCCTGATCATCCTTGAGATGTTTCTGCAGCTTCATTGGAGTCCACCTGTGGTAAATTCAGTTGACTGGACAAGATTTGGAAAGGCACACACCTGTCTATATAAGGTCCCACAGTTGACAGTTCATGTCAGAGCACAAACCAAGCATGGAGTCAAAGGAATTGTCTGTAGACCTCCGAGACAGGATTGTCTCGAGGCACAAATCTGGGGAAGGTTACAGAAAAATTTCTGCTGCTTTGAAGGTCCCAATGAGCACAGTGGCCTCCATCATCCATAAGTGGAAGAAGTTCGAAACCCCCAGGACTCTTCCTAGAGCTGGCCGGCCATCTAAACTGAGCGATCGGGGAAGAAGGGCCTTAGTCAGGGAGGTGACCAAGAACCCGATGGTCACTCTGTCAGAGCTCCAGAGGTCCTCTGTGGAGAGAGGAGAACCTTCCAGAAGGATAACCATCTCTGCAGCAATCCACCAATCAGGCCTGTATGGTAGAGTGGCCAGACGGAAGCCACTCCTTAGTAAAAGGCACATGGCAGTCCGCCTGGAGTTTGCCAAAAGGCACCTGAAGGATTCTCAGACCATGAGAAAGAAAATTCTCTGGTCTGATGAGACAAAGACTGAACACTTTGGTTTGAATGCCAGGCGTAATGTTTGGAGGTAACCAGGCACCACTCATCACCATCTGGGGATCTGCAGAGGAAGGAAGAGAGGCATTAGTACACCCTGTCTACCCTTGGTCCGGCACTACCAAACTCTTAGTCAAGCCCATCGACTGCTTCCCATTGTGTGTCTATATATATATTGTCACAGAAGGCTGGGGTTCTTACCCAGCCGGGATGCCTGGAAGGACTAGAAGGTGGCATTTATATCTTCCGGGTCACGAGGGGGCAACCGCCCTGGGTTAGAAGAGGACCACAGGAGAGGAGCAAGAAGGTTCCAACCCATTGGGACCCGTGGCCACTGCCAGGGGGCACCTTAAGCATCATGGAACCCGGGAAATGTTTACTTTCGCCACACCCGGGAAGATGGAGGAAGAGCCTTCCAGGGACGCCTGGAGTGCTTCCGGTGCAAAGGGCAGCACTTCCGCCACACCACGAAGTGCTGCCGGAAGAATGTCATAAGACACCTGGAGCACATCCGGGGAGAAATAAAAGGGGCCACCTCACTACAGTCAGGGAGCTGGAGTCGGGAGTGGGAGCAGGACGAAGCTCCCGTGAGGAGAAGAAAGGCGGCCACAGACATTGAAAGAAGCCTGGAATAGGGGTGATTTGGTGCTGGGAGTACTGTGTGCTGTGTGGGACTGTGTATCATTGTGCTTAATAAACGTGTGCATTTTATAAAGATGTGCTTTCCGACTGGTGGTGTCCGGGTGAGTCTCACAATATATATGTATACCAGTAACGGCGCACTGCATTATACCATGCAGTAAATACACTTGACATGAGCGTTCCTAGTTTTCATCCTCTTTCTTTCTCTGTACGTTTATCATTCGTTTACACAGAGGTTGATTCGCTTGCTGCTTCCTGAGTGGCTCTTCTTCTCTCCACCCTAGCGGCCCGCTTCTTCTCTTCTTTCTTCGGCATCTTTTCGCGTTAAAACTGATTAAGTCAGTGTTTGTGTTGCAATTACTTCGTACGTTTTCTTTAATTTTTCACTTAAGCTGGCACTTAAGTCTTCAATCTTCCTCAAGAATGATTTAAGATATGAAGAGGTAGGGGAAGTGACGGTGAAGGTGGTAGGAATGAGAACGGCGCTCGTACACATGCGCCACACAACCGCCCTGCAGCACGCTGTCGAGAGTTGATTTGAAAAATAAAAAGAGGAATAACCTTGGAGGTCAGTCATCACCCCGAAAGTGGACAGTAGACGTCACGTAGTATATGTGTACTAAATTTCAGGTGAATAGTTCAAACGGTTTGCAGGTGATTTAAAATCCTGGACAGACAAACCGACAGCCACGGTAGTGTATTATATAAAGGTGGGTAACAGCTGGGCAGAAACCCGGAAGTGATGTCATGGATGGTGGCACGTCAGCCTTCCTTTCTACAGAGGGGAAAGAAGAAGAGATACCGTTATTGCACAATGCCCTCAGGTGGCCCAGGGTGGTATTGTCATTAACTAAGCCTGTTAGTTGTTCCCCAAATGCACGTGTTTGACAATATATACATAGCACCATCACACCTGATTGGACATGGAGACTCTTTGGTGTGGTGAAACTCAATAAGCAGCTCCTT
Source organism: Erpetoichthys calabaricus (assembly GCF_900747795.2). Taxonomy (NCBI): domain Eukaryota; kingdom Metazoa; phylum Chordata; class Cladistia; order Polypteriformes; family Polypteridae; genus Erpetoichthys; species Erpetoichthys calabaricus. Next base: position 85,159,622 of record NC_041410.2, on the reverse strand, counting down.
GGTTATGCTGATGTGAAGTTTCAGACAATTCTTTCTGTGCTAAGAAGTCCTCCACCTGACTCCTCTCCTCTTTCTCTATTCCCTCCTTTATTGATATGCCCCATAAGTGCAGAATCATCAGATCATTCCTGCGAGTGACATGTCCTGCTGTTTATATGTCTAGCCTGAGGTGTGCGGAGTGAAGAGAGAAGCAGACAGGCCTGTTCCTTGTGGTGCTCCAGTGTTGCTCTCACAGTCCTCGTGTCTTACCGTGGGCTCATCTACCTGCATGCCCCTGAGTTTGCCCCTTAACAGGGATGGCTGGATGGTACTGAATGTGCTAGAGAAATCAAAGGACACAGTGCTGCCAGCTTTGTCCGGGTGTGGAGCAGACAGGTCATTGCATCATCCACTCCTGTCTTTGACTGATCGGCAAACCATAGTGGGTTCAAATGTATCACAAGTGGACTCACATAATTCAGGACCACCCTTTATATAAATCGTCACTGTGAGCTCTGCCCCACAGTTTACCCACTTGCCATCCAACCAATCTAACATCCAAATGCTGTTCAGTCACATCTATCCAAAATAATGGAAGCCATCCATCGGCCACTATCTAAACTTGCTGTGCCATCTATGGGTGGCTTGTATTCGAAGTCCTTCAAGCAATCTGATCAGCACCCCTCCCTGACCAGCCCCCCCCCCCCCCCCCCCCCCCCCCCAATTCCTCTTTCTGCTGTGCTATTATAACAATTCCACATTTGTGCTGGAGTTTGAAAACGTAACCCCCCAGAACATGCCCTCTAGGGCTGAAACAATCCAGCAGGTTCACTAGACCCCTGACAAATTCCCCAACGGACGAACCCGATCTCCCAAGTCTTTAATGACAGGAAGCTTATCCAGCCACTGTGTTGTCTTTTGACCCGAGGTCAGACTCTCTCTCCTGCCTCTTGTATCCGAGCCGTGTTTCCATGTCGATTTAATCCGGCCTGCGTCATGTCAGCGGCGTGGAGCTCCCGGAGATAATGAGCCTGTCAGAGGAGTGAAGTGGTGCTCTGCGAAGAGACCAGGGGGCCTGGGCTCTTCATTCTGGAGGTTCGGAATTGCTCTACATTTTTAACATACCTTCTTCGCCCCCCTCCCCCCCCCCATGCTTTTGTCCTGCTGATGAATGCCGACAAGGGTTTTTGATCTCGCTTGACTTGTAACCTTCTGGAACGGCCGCACGTTCATGCCGAGCGAAGGCAATGAATGAACTATAGCCAAGAGCTTGGCAGAAAGCTTTGGAGTTCTGAGAAAGTGAAAGCTTCACACCTAGTTGGGTCGTCCATTGCTGAGTTACCGCTTGGAAAGAATAAAATATTAAAATCTGATATTGAAGGAAGCATTGGACTGCAAATGAGGCCCCCATCACCACCACCCTGCAAGTTCTATTCGAACATAAGTGACACTGTATGTTGTGCATGTGTCCATATGTGTGTGTGTGTGTGTGTGTGTGTGTGTGTGTGTGTATTAGCTGTCCATAGAGGAACAGAAGGGTCTGTCTGCTAGTGCTTGAGGTAGAGGAGGAGAGATGGACAATACAGCTCTCAGATAAACAGAGTTCCTCAGTCTGTTAGTCCAGGATCTGATTGCCCCGTACCACTCTCCTGACAGTAATGGCACAAAAAGATCACGGCCTGGATGGCTCTTGCCTTATTGCTCAGTCGGCAAATGTAGAGACAGCCCAGATTTGGGAGGACAAGTCAATGATCCGTTGGTCAGGCTTCAACGCACGAAACAGGCCATTACGATCAAGAGCGGCGTTTGGGGGGCCCCGCTTTTGAGGTGTCCCATTCGAGCGGTTTTGTCAAGTTATATTCTCCAGTATATATTATATTTGAGATACTTCGAGGAACCCTTTTAAAATCCCTCTTCAAGATCAAATTCCATACATGAAAACATTCCATAGTCCATCTTCATCGCCCGAAAAAGGGTTGCCGCTACAATCCTTTCCTAAAATAGGTGTAGCCAATTAGTTGCTGGGTTGGCTTCTCCTATCTGTAGAAAAAGACATTACATCCAGATTAGACTACAAACGACTTTTCCAATCAGAAGGCAAGAAAAGTGGATTTTCGTCTCTGAACCTGGAAACCGGTAAGAGATTTCATGATGATACCTCTACGTCAATTTCACACTTCCTGTCGAAACACTGAAACTCACATTTTATTTGTAGGCCATAAACATGTCCGAATATTAATGCAGAAAAACATGATCAGCGGCTGACATGACATCAGCGTGAGTTATGACTACGACATCCTGCATATCGAGACTCCGAGTATACTTGCAATTTGGGTCCTTTTCTAGATGAGGCCCTGATAATTTCCGCATGACACCGCATCGCATTTCTACTGTCATGGTATTGTCAAAATTATGAAATGCATATTATTAATAGATTATATTGTTATATTTTGATAAAGTCCGCGTGTTATCTTGCAAAAATTTAGCTGAATACTTTAATAAGAAAATCCAGCGTAGGTTAACATTATTTTTATTAAATTCACGCGCATGTTTATACAGTCCACTCATACCGGTTGGTCAGCCCTAGGCCCTGCACACCCCTAAGGCCGCCTCTGGTTACGATCTTCAGCTGTGCAACAGGTATACCACACAGAATGCTTTCAGCAGTGCTGTGTGTAATATGGCCAAGAAAGCAGACTAGGGAAGACAGGCAAAAGGTTAGGGTACCAGTCAGGTCACCCCTTTTAATAACCAAAGAAACAGCAAACAAAATACGACAAGTGGCATCTTTTCCATAAAATGAGCCAGAGCTCTGTCCTACCTGAATTGTGGCTTAAATACTGACACCTCCTTCCTTGGATGGTTTCTATTTATACTGCTGGTGATGAAAGAGGCGGAGTCATCTCAGAGCATTGTGGGCGGAGCTAGGCATCCTCCGTGGGTGACTTTTCAGATACTGTTAGCATCACTGACCCCTCTCTTCTCAGGGTGGAACTGTTTACCTCACCGGAGCCTCACAGGAAGGTGGTCCCCAAGTGCACATGCAATACATGAGCTGTTGGGGGTAAACGGGCTTGTCCATCCATCCATCCATCCATCCATCCATCCATTTTCCAACCCGCTGAATCCGAACACAGGGTCACGGCGGTCTGCTGGAGCCAATCCCAGCCAACACAGGGCACAAGGCAGGAACCAATCCCGGGCAGGGTGCCAACCCACCACAGGACACACACAAACACACCCACACACCAAGCACACACTAGGGCCAAGTTAGAATGGCCAATCCACCTAACCTGCATGTCTTTGGACTGTGGGAGGAAACCGGAGCGCCCGGAGAACATGCAAACTCCACGCAGGGAGAACCCGGGAAGCAAACCTGGGTCTCCTAACTGCGAGGCAGCAGCGCTACCACTGCGCCACCGTGTAAACGGGCTTGTTGCAACTTAATAACAAAATGTAGGCATTGTCGCGCTTTCCCCATTAAGTGAATAGCTGCCTTTCTAGTGTGCAATGCCAGTCCGGTGGACGTGAAGCAAATTATTTCAATGAAAAAGTCAAAGTAGAATGATTTTTAAAGTTAATGGTGGGCTGGAATCTACAGCGATGGATTAAAACATAACATTATGCAGTGTCTGGGTGGCACGGTGGCGCAGTGGTAGCGCTGCTGCCTCACAGTAAAGAGACCCGGGTTCACTTCCCGGGTCCTCCCTGTGTGGAGTTTGAATGTTCTCCCAGTGTCTGCATGGGTTTCCTCCCACAGTCCAAAGACATGCAGATTAGGTGCATTGGCGAGCCTAAATTGTCCCTAGTGTGTGTGTGTGCCCTGTAGTGGGCTGGCACCCTGCCCAGGGTTTGTTCCTGCCTTGCGCTTTGTGTTGGCTGGGATTGGCTCCAGCAAACCCCCGTGACCCTGTATTAGGATATAGCGGGTTGGACAATGACTGACTGATTATGCAGTGTGAGGTTATGGGCGTTGGAGCCTACCCTGGCAGCAATGTGTTAAGGGCAGGGTCCACTCACACTCACACACATACACACACACTCACACTCACTTATGTCATATTCATTCATCTACTTGTCTTTGGGAATGAGGGAGAAAAACACAGAAAAGATGAGACAGAGAGAATGAGTGAAGTCCAAAGGCAATGGTCCTGGAGACCTCCATGGCAGCCCTCAATGACCAAGGTGACCTGACGTAAATTATGCCAACAGACATTTTTATTCAGAAATGATAGGGGCTCGAAGTGTATAGCCAGGGAATAAAACTAATAAAGGAAAAGGTTGAGAATGTAGTCAACAGAAATAAGATGAACGGCTTTAATGAGTCACATTATGAGAATTAATCATCGACTAATCAATAACTCCCTGCGTTGTAAAACCCCAGCATCCCTCAATGGCAGGTCACTTTCATTTGTTTTTAACTGAATGTGTGGCCTGACAGGCAGCAGGTGATTAACCACTTAGTTGACAGACTAAAATTTGCTATCAGAGGTCAAGGGGGGGTCTGACTAATTTAAGAAGCAGGACTCCCACTCCATTGCCTTCTCTCACTCTTTCTCTGCCCATCTCCTTCTTTCTTTGTACGTTTATATTCCTCTTTTATCCCGTGTCACCAGACTACCATCTTCCAAGACCTTTTTTACATGCTGGTGATTGTTAGGTCTTTGGCGATGGGAAGTCCTTTATTTTTCACACGAACAATATTTCTAGGTACCATAGATCTGCTTCTGCTTCCTGCCCCATAAGGCACAGAAGGATACATAAGAAACATAAGAAATTTGATAAATGAGAGAAGACCATTCAGTCCATTGTCACACACGTGCGCATGGGAGACAGCTAAAGGGCTTGAGTAAGGACAATCCCGAATCAGACTGGGATGTGGCAGAGTGCACTGACTCTTTAACTCCCTTTCCTGCAGACCCTTCACGGGAGATTCCACCTGGCTCTCTTGACGTCACTTCCGGGTCCGAGCCTATGGAAGAAGACCTTGCCGGCTCCGGCCCCTGTGATGTCACATCCGAGCTTGAGCCTATGGCTGAAGACCCTTATGAGCCCAACCCCTTTGACCTCACTTCCTGTCTTCCCCTTTAAAAGCCTCCACCTTTTCCCTATTCCCTCAGTTCTGTTTTGGACTCGGTTTTTTACGTGCAATTTACAGCCAGGAAACCAAATATACGGGTGGCTGCCCCAAACCTTGCTATGGTTCTTGGTGGAGTTTGTGACACCATCAAGCCCATTTGTTTATCTAATATCCAGGTAATATCGAGCTTTATAACACACTAGACAGACCTCATCTGGAGCAATGGTAGACAAAGTCCAGAGGAGAGCAACTCGGCTGATTCCAGGACTACAGGGGATGAGTTATGAGGAAAGATTAAAAGAGCTGAGCCTTCACAGTTTAAGCAAAATGAAGATTAAGAGGAGACCTGACTGAAGTGTTTAAAATGATGAAGGGAATGAGTCCAGAGAATCGAGACTGGGACTTTAAAATGAGTTCATCAAGAACACGGGGACACAGTTGGAAACTTCACACAAACACTAGGTGGTTTTTCCTTACACAGAGAACCACAGACACATGGAATAAGTGACCAGGTAGCCTGGAGGACAGGAGGACTTTAGGGACCTTCAAAACTCGACTTCATGTTAATTTGGAAGAATTAAGTGGATAAGACTGGTGAGCTTTGTTGGGCTGAATGGCCCTTTCTCGTCCAGATTGTTCTAATCTTTTTGGCGGACGGCCAGGGGTTATGCCCAGCCGGGCCACGTGGAAGGACCAGGAGAGGGACCAGGAGAGGGCAGCTACCCTGGTCTGTATGGGGGCCATGGGAATCGAGCATGGAAGCTCAGCCCCATTGGGGCCCATGGCCACCACAGGGGGTGCCCGGAGGATTGTGGAGCCCTGGATGTCAGCACTTCCGCCACACCTGGAAGTGCTGCCGGAAGGAATTCCAGGGACACTCGAAGTGCTTCCAGGTGTTCATGCGGCACTTCCCTCACACCTGGAAGTGCTGCCGGAAGACCATCACTGAGCACCTGGAGCACATCCGGGCGGCTATAAAAGAGGCCACCTCCATTGAGTAGAGGAGCTGGAGTCGGGAGGAAGAAGACAAAGCTTGGGAGGAGAGGAGTAAAGCCGGCAGGAGAAGTCCAGATGGGAGAGACGTACTGATTAAGGGTGTTTGGTGCACTGTCACTGTGTTGTGTGCTGGAACTGTAAATAAAACCATGTGTGTTTTTGGGACACTCTGTGTCTGCCTGTTTGTGTCCGGGCTGAACTACCACACCTTGTAATGTTCTAAGAGCTAAGCTGTTCCCATATCTCATCCAGATTATTTTAATGTTGGTAAGGTTTCTTCTTCAACCCCTTGTCTCAGTGGTTTGTTCCAGAGTCTCACAACTCTTTGCATAAACAATTACTTCCTGGTTTCGGTCTAATGCAACTCCACTTAATGTCCATGGATGTCCTTGAGCATGTGATTCACCCTCATGCTGAAAGAATGTCGCTGGATCTATCAAAGCCTTTGATGGTTTTGAAGAACTGGTTAGATCCCCATGCAGTCTCCTCTACTCAAGACTCAACAGGTGTAATATTTTGAATATGTCAGACATGTCCATATGTCCTTGGTTGCTCTCCTCAAATGGTTTCTCTATCTATCTATCTATCTATCTATCTATCTATCTATCTATCTATCTATCTATCTATCTATCTATCTATCTATCTATCTATCTATCTATCTATCTACTGTGGCGAGCGGCAGGGGGTGGTACCCAGCCGGGACGCCTGGAAGGACCAGAGGAGGGATTACGCCTCCTACAGACAACGAGGGGGTGGCTGCCCTGGTGGCTATGGGGACCACAAGAAAGGAGCATGGAAGCTCAACCCTATAGGGGCCCGTGGCCACTGCCAGGGGGCACCCCGATGCCTGAGGAGCCCTGGCCCTCAGCATGTCCACCACACCCGGAAGTACAGGGGGGAAGAAGACCAGGGACACCCGGAGTGCTGGCAGGAGCTCGTTGGGAGGCACCTGGAGCACGTCCGGATGGATATAAAAGGGGCTGCCTCCCTCCATTCGATGGCTGGGGTCGGGAGGAAGAAAGACAGAGCTCGGGAGGAGAGGACTGAAGGCGGACCTGAAGAGAGGCATTATTGATAGGCCTCGACTTTGGGGGAGTACTGGGTTGTGTGGTGTTTCACTGTAAATAATATGAATAAACGTGTGTTGTGTTTTGTACCTACGGTGTCCGCCTGTCTGTGTCAGGGCCATATTCCACACTATCTATCTATCTATCTATCTATCTATCTATCTATCTATCTATCTATCTATCTATCTATCTATCTATCTATCTATCTATCTATCTATCTATCTATCTATCTATCTATCTATCTATCTATCTATCTATAGCTTATAAAGAATGCATCAGTGTAGTTCTCCTTTGGAATGAGCTTTCTGGCAGTATAGTCGGCAGGACCACTGAACACATAGAATATGCGTTTGTATTGCTTCTCAGAAATGACCTTGGTACCATACATCGCTCTGCAGTGTCTAAAAAGAGTGAAGAAATTCTAACACTTTGCAGCGTTGGCTTGTCAAGGAATGTCTACATAACCTGGAGTAAATAACAGCGAGCCTTATCTTGGTGGACACTTACTGTAACTCCTGACAATGGCTTCTAATCTGACCTCAGTAAGGATTCTTGTTTTTTTTCTGCGAGCTTTGAATCCCTTGTAGTCAGAAAGTGATAGGATTCTATCATCTGGAGAGCCGGCAACATCAAAGATAAGGAGGTCGTTGAACTCTGGGGACGGGGTGGGGGTAGAAGGGGGGGGGGGGGGTCTACATGACATGAAGAAACAAGTGTGTTTCAAGTCCCCACTCCACCTTTCTATAAAACTGTTAAACATCATGGCACTTGGCAATTATCCAGCATAAAAAAACACTGGGTAACAAAATGTAACTTAATTTTTTGTCTTGGATCGCCTTGTTTTTAGGCAACTTCTTTGGCCTCTTCTGCTCCTCAGAACATACTTGGTGCCACGGAGTATTTTTGTGACAATTAATCTTTTTATTTATAATGTTTCTACATTTTATCTTTTCCTGACTAGCCAGGGTTTGACTGTTCTTCCCCCTCTAGTGGGCATTTTGAGTTGTAAGAGAAAACTCAGACAACTGTGAAGTGTTGGGGCACCCCATATAATTGAAAGAAAATGCGAGTTGTAAACAAATTGAAAAAGAAAAGAAAACACCTTTGCAAAATGTGGAAACCCAAGGCGCCAATATGGTAGACATACCACTGATGTTGGAGTCTCAGGTTTTTGACTACTCTCTGCCTCTCTTCTTGGATTTTGCTTTCGGTCTTTGTTTTTTGGGACTTTGTCACTTGGGATTACTTTTTAGTTAACTCTTTTTATTGCTCTGTTTGAACATTTTGCTGTATTTTTCTATTTTGTTAAATAAATCCTTTACTTATAAAGATTCTTTGTTTGTCTTTAAGTGCACAAGCCGGGGCTTTATGGTCATCCTCCTCCTTGTGGAGCTTTTTGCTATGTTTTGGAACATTTCTTTATAGCTTAAATTATTAAGTCAGTTTTCCACAATTTGGGCCTAGTCAGGTTAAAGCCTCAGGTAGAGTTCTGAGCTCAAGCCGGTCTAGAGTGAGTTTCTTCTGGGCTGCTTTATGGCTATTTTTGGAGGCCTCACATCATTTTTGTTATGTTTGTGACTCCATTTGTAACACTAAATAAAGCAAAGAAGCTGGTCTGAAACACAATGCTCAGGCCAAGCTCTAGCCAAGCTCCTCTAATTTATGTCCCCTGTCCCATTATTAGTGACTACCACATAATAAGTGCAGCTAAGTGACAGGTGGGCGGAGCCAGAAGAAAAAGGCATGCATATTAAAGAGCTAGGGGCGGAGCCTCAGCCCATTTCTGACAGAGGGCAGACTTAACACATGCTATGAACTGTGCACGTATTTTATGAGCATCCCAAAGCCTCTCTGCATTGCACTCAAATTTGGGGTACCAGTAGGCAGTGACTCAATGTCAAGTCTGAGAGTCAGCGCCCACCGTGTGGCATTACAGAAGTTGCACAGACTCGTTGCCCCAAACCACCATCACATTTCATTGTTCTGAACGGCCCTCACTTGAATTTTCTGCTGTGATAGGAAGTGACTTGGACGATGGAAGTGGACTCCAGAGGCAGCACGTGATGAATCAGCCCAGCCAGGTCTCCTTTTGGGCTCATCTGGTTGATTTTTATTAACATATTAGTCAAAGATTTTAGGCACCAAGTTTTATGAGCCATAAATACTTAAAGGAGGCGTTAAGAAAAGTAATTGGAAAGCAGGAAATAATATTTCACTTTCTGTTTTCTTTATTTTTGATGCCAGACATCAAAACTGCAGGTCCAAGATCTACACTGCTGCTTTCTTCCTTTTCCCAGTCTAGCCTTACAATTACTTTAATCGTTTCCATAAAATGTACACCTAGTCATATTTTAACTTTTTCTTTTACTATTTATTACTTGCAAAGGACTATTAAAAGTCTTAAATCAGGCGGAGTATAAATGGATTACATTTAACTGATGAAGTAAAACGACCTCAGAACTAAATCTATATATACAGTATATTTATATATATATATATAAAAAAAATCCGTCTGTCTGTCTGTCTGTTCGCTTTTCACGAGAGAACAACTTATTAGATTTAGATTGTTTTTTTTTCTATAATTTGCTGGAACATTCCAGTTGATTTTACAACTTCTCTCATTGCGCTATGAATCATAGTTCGCTTGCAGCACCAATTTAGTCCGAGAGAGAAGCTGTGGGCCGAGGGGAGGGGGCCAGCCTCCATTTGAGTCGCTCTGCCTTCCGCCACGTGTTGGAGCGTACCTCGCCTCCACTTAGCTAGCGATACCTGTTTGTTCAGCAGACATAATCATCTACAGGTTGTTAAAGGAGTAACGTTTCTCATTTTTGAGCGAGAGATCAGATCTACAGTACGTGTGTTTGAGAAGGTAGCTGCTGATTGCCAGAGATATCACTTTCATGTTCCTCCCCTTGTGGGGGACGCTCTCCTGTCAGAGCTGAACACAATCAAATACAATGCCATTCCGCTTGGCCAGAGTTACATTTTCTTTGATTTTTTTTTAATTGATTTTTAAAGTGTGTCCTGTTTCACTACTATGTGGGTGGAGCCACAGGGGACAGCTAGTAATTCATATAACTACTGTCGCTTTGTAAAAATCCTTATGATGTGGAAAGCACCAATTGATTCATTAGGTATCTGCATTGATATAAATCAAATGACTGATTCAGAAAACAAACTGAGACTAGTAGACTTGTGTGATTGACATATTGATTGGGCCATTGACCAAAATAATTACAAGAACACGCCCAGTGGAGGATGCCTAGCCACACCCATCGTGCCCAGAGAAGGCTCCGCCCTTGTGTTTGCATGCTGCAAAAGCAGGTGGTCCCAGGAAGATGGCATCTCATTTTGACCCTTGCCTTAATGAGGACAGAGCTCCTTTTGCTAAAAAGTTTAAAGGCTGAATGGCCATCTTTATTTTATACTGTGTGCACTTTTTCTGTTATTTTCTGTTACTTCAATTAAATGGGATAGTAAAGCTGTTGGCCCAGCGCTATGATGCTTCTGGCTTTGTATGGTCTGTCCACCCAGCGATGATAGATAGATAGATAGATAGATAGATAGATAGATAGATAGATAGATAGATAGATAGATAGATAGATAGATAGATAGATAGATAGATAGATAGATAGATAGATAGATAGATAGATAGATAGATAGATAGATAGATAGATAGATAGATAGATGTGTGCATTGGAGACAATTTAAGGGTTCAGATGATGGTAATTCTCTGCCAGTCGAGGGGGTGGTGCTGTATAATGACGCTCTTTCTTTAAATACTGACAACTCTCCTCCAATGATGTCACTTTGCGTGTCTGCCCACCTGAACCCGCCACTTCCTGCATGGCAGCCATATGACCAGAAGAACTGCCATCTTGGACAGTCTGAACAGGACTCTGGTGTGAGAAGACTCAATTTTTGTGTTTTCACGTGCTTTATTTTGAACAGAGCCATTTTCAACACTCTCATTGTTACCTTTGGTCTTATAACAATAGATTGATAGTTAGATAGTAGTATTTAAAACTGATATATGCGAGACATAGATAGCTAGACAGATATTAATTTTAGTATATTTGGTAGGATAAGATAGATAGATAGCATAGTAGTCAAGATTAAAAATTTACATAAATTCATTAGAAAAGCACTTTATGATAGATAGATAGATAGATAGATAGATAGATAGATAGATAGATAGATAGATAGATAGATAGATAGATAGATAGATAGATAGATAGATAGATAGATAGATAGATAGATAGATAGAAGGGCACTGTATAACAGACAAATATTTTTAGTTTTTAAAAAAAACCTGTACTTATAATTATATTACAATTGTAATCATCTATAACATCAATACAACTTTTACAACTTTCAGGCCCTTCTTCTCACAATTTTTCCAATAAACATTAGCTTTGTGTAGAACACAAATCATGATTTATAGCCTACATTTCTTTAAATAGGGCGGCACGGTGGCGCACTGGTAGCGCTGCTGCCTCGCAGTAAGTAGACCTGGTTTCGCTTCCTGCGTCCTCCCTGTGTGGAGTTTGCATATTCTCACACTCCAAAGACATGCCGGTTAGGTGCATTTGTGATCCTAAATTGTCCCTAGTGTGTGTGCTGGGTGTGTTTGTGTGTGTCCTGCGGTGGGTTGGCACCCTGCCCGGGATTGGTTCCTGCCTTATGCCCTGTGTTGGGTGGGATTGGCTGCAGCATACCCCCGTGACCCTGTGTTCGGATTCAGCGGGTTGGAAAATGGATGGATGGATTTCTTTAAATATGTCTATTTGAATCATTAATCCATTACAAACAAAACACTTTCAGTCTGCTCTAAATGAGCACCTTGAACATTAATAAAGCGTCGGTAGTTTAGTCCGTTTCTATTAGTTTTTTAAATGCCATCTTTGCTTGATGTCTTGTAACAAAACGCTGCCAAGTAAGCATTCCTTTTAAATTTTTGGTAGAAGCAGAACTTCCAAGTAAAACAAGTTAGAAAATGTCCGCCTGGAGTAATGTTTGGCTGCATTTGGAGACTCGGTTAGCTTATGTGAAAACTGCAGCCATTTTTACATTTTCTAATCCCCTCCCTAAAGAGTTTGTTATCACAGCTTTGTTTCTTACATATTTTTATAACAGTGAGTCATATACAGAAATAAAAGTGACAATAAAATTTAAATATATGTTTTAGTAGTTATTTTTAATGCTATTTTGCAGTATTAGGTGCTTTCACAGACAGCAGATGCCAGCTCAGGTGACGTAGAGACTTGTATGTTGTTGGTAGTTAGAGGGTCTCTGGCTAACTGGAGTTCAAATTTCTTTTTTTTTTTTAAATTATATTTTATTAAATGCATTAAAAGCATATGATATTCCATATAATCAAACTTAACAAAACTAAAATCAGATCAACCCCCACCCATGAGAGAGGAAGGTTAACAGCCAGAGCAAATCTGTTAAGAGTAGTAAAGAGAGAAAGGATTCTTCCCCCCAATTTAAATGCTTATTCAAAAATGTTATTGATTAGGTCCTGTCAGGTTTTAAAAAATTTTGAACTGATCATCTAAGTGAGAATTTTCCAATTTCAAATTGTATATAATATGAGTTACCCACTGACTTAAAAAAGGTGGATTAGGATTTTTCCAGTTGAGCAAGAAAAGTCTATGTGCTGATAGTGGAGTAAAGGCAATTATCGTTTGTTTGTCCTTCTCCACTTTTTAGTCCATCTGGGAGTCGACCAAACACAGCTGTGAATGGATTAATATTTATCAAAATCACATTACAATTAAATAAATTACCCATAACCATCACATCTCACCCTTCCGTATGTGATACCACATCTGACACTACAAATGAAATTGTTTTGTGAATTAAGATTCCCACACCTCTAGTTTTCTTTGTATAGCTGGAGTGGAACATTTGGCCAGTCCAGTTTCTTTGCAACCAAAACTGATCCTTGCTGATTAAGTGGGTCTCCTGTAAAAACACTGGGGTTTAGACTTGTTAGGTGAAAGAATACTTTCTTCCATTTTTAGTTCATGATTGAGACCTTTGACATTCCAGCTCACAAAGTTTACTGTTTGGTTTTAGAGACATTGCTTCTGAGCTTTTGTTGTCATTCTATAATCTTAAATTAAGGTTGTACATTGTTACATATGACATCCTTAATCTTAATTACCAATATTGCAAGGGCTTATGGCTATGAAGCCTATTGTTGTGCAAGCACTTACGATTGTGGCAATGAAAAGGATAGATCAGAAATAGTCTGCTCTCTTTCTCTCCTCCTGCAAATCCCCTTTGAGTTCAAATTTCTTAAACATGCAATTTTTCCAAGAGGTACCCTATTGAGATTTGAAATCTGCGCTGAAGTCTCCAGTAAAAACTATTGGCTGTATGTGAATGTGATAGGTAGTGCACCATTGTGGTCCTTCAACAGTAAAGCACATTGTTTGGAAAAACATTGTATCATTATATTCTTTTGAAATGCAGCCGTGAGGTCACAGCCCAGTTCTTGAGAAGCGCTGTCCTACAGGATAATGTCAGGGTGGTTGTCCACCAGCTAATGCTCAGTAGAAGATGGGTGATGCAGCAGGACAATAACCCCAAAGGATCAAAGTAAATCTACCATGGAATGGCTTCAAACAAACACAATATGCCTACTGGAGTTGCCCAGTCAGAGCCCAGACCTTAACCCAATGGTGACTCCAAGAGAGACGTTCACACCAGACATCCAGAGAACATGTCTGAGTTGAAGCAGTTCTGTCAAGAAGAATGGCCCAAAATTGCTCCTGGATGTTGTGCAGGTCTGATCCACAGCTTGTTGGAGGTTAGTGCTGCTGAAGGAGGTCTGGCCAGTTATTAAATCCAAAGGTTCATTTGCTTTTTCCCCAGCACACTGTGAATGTTTGATGAGTGCGTTCGGTAAACACGTGACAGGTGAGAATTGTGTGTGTCTGTTATTAGCATAAGCATATTGTATTTGTGTATACTTGTGACTTTGATGAAGATCAGGTCACGTTTTATGACCAATTAATGCAAAAACCAAAGGCATTCCAAATGGTTCACCCCCTTATTCTTGCCACATTATAATTTACAATAAGGACTTGGTACTCAAAATACAAACCTAAAATTGAAACAGACATTATGGTACAGTGAAATGAGGCATACAGTTTAGTGGTTTGCTTCCATTCTTCTTTTCACAGCCTTGAACCCTAATCTTCTTCTTCTTCTTCTTTCGGCTGCTCCCATTTTGGGGTCACCATAGCCGAACATCCATCTCCATCTTTTACATCATTTTCTGTCACACTGACTGCCTTTATGTCCTTCCTCACCACCTCCTCTGTGGCCTTCCTCTTTTCCTCTTTCCTGGCGTTTCTATCCTCATCATTCTTTTTCCGATGAACCCCTCATCTCTCCTCTGCACATGTTCAAACCATCTCAATCTCGCCTCTCTCACTCAGTCGCCAAACTGTCAGACCTGTGTTGTCCCCCTACTATACTCATTCCTAATCCTGTCTACCCTCGTTACTCCGAGCGAAAATCATAGCATCTTCAGCTCTGTCATTTCCAGCTTTGCCTCATATCTTTATGTCAGAGTCTCCAAACCATTCAACCTACCTGGTCTAATTACCATTTTACAGACCTTCCCTTTCACTCTTCTATCACAAACTACTCCTGCCACTCTTCTCCACCCAGTCCACCCTGCCTGCACTCTCTCCGTCATCTCTCTGCCACACTCATTATTGCTTTGGACTGTAGGACCCAAGTATTTAAATTCATTGACCTTTACCACTTCTTCTTGCAGTCACACCCTTCCACCATCTTCCTCCTCCTTCACACACATGTACTCCTACTGACTCTCCTTCCTCTTCTCTCCAGTGCGTATCCCAACCTCTCCAGGTTCACCTTAACCTGCTCTCTACTCTCACCACAGCTCACAATGTCATCGCAGTCCACGGAGACTCCTGTCTGACCTCATCTGTCAACCTGTCCACCACCATTGCAAACCAGAATGGTCTCAGATCTGATCCTTGATGTAATCCCACTCTCACCCTGAACCAGGCTGTTGCTCACTTCGCTGCAGTCACAATGTCCTCATACATATCCTGCTCCACCCTCACATACATTTCTGCTACTCCCGACTTCCTCATACTGCACAGTAACTCCTTTCTTGGCACCCAGTCATTGAACTCTAATGTGACTGTAAATTTACAGTAAATTCCTGGCTCCTCATTGCATTCCCTTCATGGTATCTTCCAGTATCATATTACTGTATATTACGCCAAAAATACAATACAGTGACTTACTGGGCCGTGAAATTAATGTGATGTAGCAATACGCTGCTGTTCAATTAGGTATTTATCCATTTCCAATTCACAGGACTGTCCTGAATTTTCACACGTGTGGCCACCAGGGGGTGCACCCGCTCCCCAAATCTGACACAGACATATGCCAGGCACAAGTTCTAGCACAACGCACCACCTTCACACCTGCACAATATAACAATAAGCACAGCACAATGAAACATCACTTTCGTTGCCTTCTTTCTCTTTGTCTCAGTCCTTCCTCCTCCACTTCTCCTCCGGCAAGCTTCGTCCTCTTCCTCCCAACTCTGCCGCCCTGAATGAAGGCACCGTGGCTCGTTAGCGAGGTCTGGCATCACTCCCAAGTGCGGTGAAATGTGGTATAGCAGGTCCACAGCTCCCGTCACAGGCCAGTTTTAAATAAATAATCGCCGCACTCGTGGCTTAGTGAGGGGACATAGTTGTGTGGCGGAAGCAGGTCCCGGGGGGATTCGTGATGTGGGCGTTTCTCACATAAGTGCATGGGTGAAAAGCGGTCCGCATCCATAATTGTTCCCAAGAACTGCTGATTGCCACAGCTGCCACGTCCTCTTCATAAATAGAAGCACGAGGCGGCTAGTGGAGGAGAGGAAAAAAGAGAAGAGAAAATGGAGGTTGCAAGAGTGTGGAAGAAAGCAGGAAGCAGTATGGAGTGAGAACCGGTGTGAGCGAGAGCGAGTGTGTGCTCGCAGGCAGGGCAGCTAGCTGGCTAGCAGAGGTGTTTGGCCGACACTCGGTGGGGCAGAAGGAAGCGGTCACTCCAGCTGAGTGTACAAAGAGCTGGAGTGGCCGGGGATGAAGGACGGCTGGCCGCGTAAGGCCGAGATGGCAGCGGGAGTCGTGGAGTCTTGGGAAGGTGTGCCTCAGCGTGAGCGACCTGGCCGTTGAGGAACGCAAGTCTCGGTCTGGTAAGTTAGCCGTACGGAGCCAGGGAACGGAAGGCAACCGGACAGTAGTAAGGTCAGCTGCAGGGAGGGCGACTCCCCTGTTGCGGAGCCTGATGGAAGAAGCAGGGGAGCCGCCAGATAAAGGAAGACACCGGGCATGTGATTTTAAAGGGTCTGCCTCCAGCATTGTTTTAACCTTGTTTTAAAGGATTGTTGTTTTTTTCTATTTATTGGTTTTTACCTCCACGTTTGGGATTATTTATTTATTGAAGGATTCGGAGAGCACTGCACTTTATTTATTTGGACACTTGTTTGTGTTGAGAGCATTTGACGCCTTTTTTACACCATCCTCTTGCTCCATTTGTTATGCCTCACTGCCAAGCTCATCGGTAACATTACCGACAGTGAAAGGTTCAAGGGCTCCCAAAAAGCAAGATGGGAGCATGGAGCGAACCCGCATCGTCACATGAAAGTCCAACAAAGTAGGGCTCTGCGTCTCTCCCTGGTGGCCCCCATGGAACCCCAACAGGGCCATGCCAAACTGCAACTCCTATGGAGACCTGCTGGAGTTCGAGCTGCCGCTGCAAACAGGGGGGTGGGGGGGCTGCCATCTAGGGCTCTGGGTGAGGCAGTGCCCTGTACATACAGTTAGGTCCATAAATATTTGGACAGAGACAACTTTTTTCTAATTTTGGTTCTGTACTTTACCACAATGAATTTTAAATGAAACAACTCAGATGCAGTTGAAGTGCAGACTTTCAGCGTTAATTCAGTGGGGTGAACAAAACGATTGTATAGAAAATGTGAGGCAACTAAAGCATTTTTTGAACACAATCCCTTCATTTCAGGGGCTCAGAAGTAATTAGACAAATGAAATAACTGGAAATCAAATGTTCATTTCTAATACTTGGTTGAAAACCCTTAGCTGGCAATGACAGCCTGAAGTCTTGAACTCCTGGACATCACCAGATGCTGGGTTTCCTCCTTTTTAATGCTCTGCCAGGCCTTTACTGCAGCGGCTTTCAGGTGCTGTTTGTTTGTGGGCCTTTCTGTCTGAAGTTTAGTCTTCAACAAGTGAAATGCCTGCTCAGTTGGGTTAAGATCAGGTGACTGACTTGGCCATTCAAGAATTTTCCAGTTCTTTGCTTTAATAAACTCCTGGGTTGCTTTGGCTGTATGTTTTGGGTCATTGTCCATCTGTATCATGAATCAATTTGACGTCATTTAGCTGGATTTGAGCAGACAGTATGTCTCTGAACACCTCAGAATTCATTCGGCTGCTTCTGTCCTGTGTCACATCATCAATAAACACGAGTGTCCCAGTGCCACTGGCAGCCATGCACGCCCAAGCCATCACACTGCCTCCCTCCACCGTGTTTTACAGATGATGTGCTATGCTTTGGATAATGAGCTGTTCCACGCCTTCTCCATACGTTTTTCTTGCCATCATTCTGGTAGAGGTTGATCTTGTTTTCATCTGTCTAAAGAATGTTTTTCCAGAACTGTGCTGGCTTTTTTAGATGTTCATTAGCAAAGTCCAATCTAGCCTTTCTATTCTTGAGGCTTATGAGTGGCTTGCACCTTGCAGTGCACCCTCTGTATTTACTTTCATGCAGTCTTCTCTTTATGGTAGACTTGGATATCGATACGCCCGCCTACCCCGTGGAGAGTGTTGTTCACTTGGTTGGCTGTTGTGAAGGGGTTTCTCTTCACCATGGAAATGATTCTGCGATCATCCACCACTGTTGTCTTCCGTGGACGTCCAGGTCTTTTTGCGTTGCTGAGTTCACCAGTGCTTGCTTTCTTTCTCAGGATGGACCAAACTGTAGATTTTGCCATTTGTAATATTGTAGCAATTTCTCAGATGGGTTTTTTCTGTGTTCGCAGCTTAAGGATGGCTTCTTTCACCTGCATGGAGAGCTCCTTTGACCGCATGTTGTCTGTTCACAGCAAAATCTTCCACATGCAAGCACCACACCTCAAATCAACTCCAGGCCTTTTATCTGCTTAATTGATAATGACATAACGATGGACTTGCCCACACCTGCCCATGAAATAACCTTTGAGTCAATTGTCCAATTACTTTTGAGCCCCTGAAATGAAGGGATTGTGTTCAAAAAATGCTTTAGTTGCCTCACATTTTTATGTAATCGTTTTGTTCACCCCACTGAATTAAAGCTGAAAGTCTGCACTTCAACTGCATCGGAGTTGTTTAATTTAAAATTCATTGTGGTAATGTACAGAACCAAAATTAGAAAAACGTTGTCTCTGTCCAAATATTTATGGACCTGACTGTATCTGCTTCCCTGGTCATTCCTTTATGATGGCCTCCCAGCCAATAAAGGACCCCAGCTGTCCGTCCCACATGTCAGCTGTCATAGCACTGCAACTACGTAGCTAATCATTTAATGTAAAGTTAGTAGAACAGATTTAGGTAAACACCCTGAAAAATATGTCGGCTGTAATCAGACAGTTAAACGGCAAGCAGTTCAGCCACCAATAATTTACCTCCATTCGCTGACACAGAGACCATCAATTTCAAGGTTCAGTGGAGTTGTTTTCTGTTGTTTTGTAGAAAAGGAAAGGTATGCTCTTTTATACAAAAAACAAAAACCAACTCCATTACTCAAATTCCACATCCACCAAAAAAAACAAAAAAAACCTTCAGCACACACGAAACAAATGGGTTTGCCTGCCACCTGTAAGTTTTGGTTTCTCACAGTGTAAAGGTGTTTACGTCATCAGGTAGAGTTTACACATAGCGTGCTTACATGCGCCTCCAAAACCCGATTATTCACAGCATCCCGATTCCTAAAATGCCATGTGAGACAAATCAGGTGACTGGCCTGATTAACACGGAAGATCTCCCCGTGAAGAGTCAAGAGTATGTGGCCATGTAAACCCTTAACACGGTTACTCTTCAGGATTTTGTAGTCTGCGCGTCTGTGATTCTCGGGGTGAATGAAACCTTTCTTGTACGACATCAGACAAGTCTCCATCAGTGCTCCCATAGCCGGGATATCTCGACCTGCAGAGCCAGAGCACCATATGTCACCACAGCAGTTTCAGGGCGGAAGTGACATCACCGCACGTCTAGAGCAGCAGTTTGGTAATAAACGTCTATAGCTCGTCACAAATCAAATTGATTGACATGCTAACCACACCAAACCCTAACCTGAACAAAACTAAACCCTACCCTTAACCATTTATCCTACACGCTAACCTCTAACCTTAACGTCTGTCTTATCACCTGCCGTGACCAGAGGTGCTCTGGCTCTGCAGTTGCAACACACATCAGTAGAACGAACTGAACATGTCCCACAATGCAACGCGGACTGGTCCACAGAAGTTGGGACGGAAGATGGCTTAGCATGCTGTGATTTTATTTGTGAAATGTTGGCAATATTTATAGTGTTCGGTGGCGGAGGGGCTTACGGTAATGTCTTAATATATTTTATTATTGCTGTCATTCCTGCAAATACAGTCTTGGTGACGGCGCGAGTCGTTCAGCTCGCGTGTGCATTTCATTTTGCTGACCGATTTCCTCCTACATATCCTCCAGGTATTACTACCAATGCCATTGTGGTTTTATACAATTGCGTATTTATTAATTTAGGCACTTTAGAAAAACAAGCGCGCTCTCACTAAAGAAAGTAATCTTTGTTACAGTGCGCGCTCTGTAATCTGCGGCCAGACCGTATCTGAGCGCCGCAAAGCCGGCTAATGAGACTTGTTAGACGCAGACAATGTTCTTCTCTAGCTGGCTTCTCTTTTCGCCCGGGCTGCATGAATGAATGCATTGATTCGGCAGCAGCTTCTGGGTGAATTTAATTGCAGTGGAGGGTTCCAGGTTTCCATTCAGGAATGGTTAACATCCTCTCGTCGTCCTTCTGGTTTCGGCACTGCAGCCAGCTCGGCCCGCCTTGTTTGTTCTGCAGACACATGCGTTGTATCCAAGAGGGATGAACAATCGCTCGTGACAACTCCCCCGCCGAGCTGTTGTCCTCCCGTTCTTCCAGCTTCGCATTCATCCTGTCACTTCCAATGAAGACGCCGAGGGAATCGACTCCCGATAGTGTGCACAGAATGCGCCGCTCCGAAAACACCTACCTATAGAACCAGCGCCCCTGCCGACATGCGCATCGCGTCAGCGCCGGTGTCTGGGATGGGAACCAGGTCAAATGATGTCATTCGAGAAGATGCGCGTTTTATTACGCGTAACGGAGCAGCGTTTTATCATTTACGACATGCCACGATGGACAATGGAAACGAGGGTTGCGCGATCACCTCGAGTCGAGAAGGGGACTTCAAGCTTACTCGGTCGTCAAGGCGGCCAACAAAGTGTTGGAAACTGGAAAGCCCCCGCAAACTTCCCGGCGCGCCTCAAAATGACTGAAAACAATTATAAATTACATATAAAAAAAATAAATAAAAATGCTCGAATCGCTAAGAATCACTCGAGGTCGATCCGGCTCTGTGATCATTTTAAAGCGGACAGCCTCATTAACATTCAAAGCACGTTACACACGGCCGTTAGTTTTCTCAAATGCCCACTTTAAAGCCCGATTCATATTGAATTCACTTTCTGCCTTTCTGTGCATTTAATCTGAAAATCGATCCGTTTGTCATCTGTGCCCAGCAATCTCAATAACCCATGACGATAAAGTGACAACACGTTTTCAGAAAGGACTTGCAAATTTATTAAAAATCAATTCTGAAATCTCTCCTTCAGAGAAGGATCAGGAGCCTTAAATTAAGTACTTTGTACAATCCCAGCTCTTGGCTAAATCTCTACAGGCTTTGCACACTTGGATTTGGGCAGTTTACAGGGCATCTGGAAAGTATTCACAGCGCATCACTTTTTCCACATTTTGTTATGTTACAGCCTTATTCCAAAATGGATTCAATTCATTCTTTTCCTCAGAATTCTACACACAACACCCCATAATGACAAAGTGAAAAAAGTTTACTTGAGGTTTTTGCAAATTATTAAAAATAAAACAAACTGAGAAATCCCATGTACATAAGTATTCACAGCCTTTGCTCAATACTTTGTCGATGCACCTTTGGCAGCAATTCCAGCCTCAAGTCTTGTTGAATATGATGCCACAAGCTTGGCACACCTATCCTTGGCCAGTTTCGCCCATTCCTCTTTGCAGCACCTCTCAAGCTCCTTCAGGTTGGATGGGAAGCGTCGGTGCACAGCCATTTTAAGATCTCTCCAGAGATGTTCAATCGGATTCAAGTCTGGGCTCTGGCTGGGCCACTCAAGGACATTCACAGAGTTGTCCTGAAGCCACTCCTTTGATATCTTGGCTGTGTGCTTATGGTTGTTGTCCTGCTGAATGATGAACCGTCGCCCCACTCTGAGGTCAAGAGCGCTCTGGAGCAGGTTTTCATCCAGGATGTCTCTGTACATTGCTGCATTCATCTTTCCCTTTATCCTGACTAGTCTTCCAGTCACTGCCACTGAAAAACATCCCCACAGCATGATGCTGCCACCACCACGCTTCACTGTAGGGATGGTGCCAGGTTTCCTCCAAACGTGATGCCTGGCATTCACACCAAAGAGTTCAATCTTTGTCTCATCAGACCAGAGAATTTTCTTTCTCATGGTTTGAGAGTCCTTCAGGTGCCTTTTGGCAAACTCCAGGTGGGCTGCCATGTGCCTTTTACTAAGGAGTGGCTTCCGTCTGGCCACTCTACCATACAGGCCTGATTGGTGGATTGCTGCAGAGATGGTTGTCCTTCTGGAAGGTTCTCTTCTCTCCACAGAGGACCTCTGGAGCTCTGACAGAGTGACCATCGGGTTCTTGGTCACCTCCCTGACTAAGGCCCTTCTCTCCCCAGATCGCTCAGTTTAGATGGCCGGTCAGCTCTAGGAAGAGTCCTGGTGGTTTTGAACTTCTTCCACTTACGGATGATGGAGCCCACTGTGCTCATTGGGACCTTCAAAGCAGCAGAAATGTTTCTGTAACTTTCCCCAGATTTGTGCCTCGAGACAATCCTGGTCTACAGACAATTCCTTTGACTTCATGCTTGGTTTGTGCTCTGACATGAACTGTCAACTGTGGGACCTTCTATAGAGAGGTGTGTGCCTTTCCAAATCATGTCCAGTCAACTGAATTTACCACAGGTGGACTCCAATGAAGCTGCAGAAACATCTCAAGGATGATCAGGGGAAACAGGATGCACCTCAGCTCAATTTGGAGCTTCATGGCAAAGGCTGTGAATACTTATATACATGTGCTTTCTCAATTTTTTTATTTTTAATAAATTTGCAAAAACCTCAAGTAAACTTTTGTCATGTTATCATTATGGGGTGTTGTGTAAAATTCCGAGGAAAAAAATGAATTGAATCCATTTTGGAATAAGGCTGTGACATAACAAAATGTGGAAAAAGTGATGCGCTGTGAATACTTTCCTGGATGCACTGTATGTCATTCTTCATGGCAGACCCTCTAAAGCTACCTTAGATTGCATGAGAAGCACCAGCCGTATCACCAGCACATCAGAAGAAGTCGCACACCTGAAGCTAAGCCTGTTCAGGTCTGGCCAGTACTTGGATGGGAAACCAACCAGAAAACTGGAAGAGGGGTTGGTGTGGCCAGCAAGGGGGCTGTTTATCCTGTAATCTGAGAGTGGATCCCAATGCCCCTGTGCAGTGATGTGGACACTGTGATGAAAATATGGCACCGTCCTTCAGATGAGACATAAAATCGAGGTGCTGACGCTCTGTGGTCACTAAGGATCCCTGGCGATCAATCATAAAGAGCAGGTTGTATCCCGATGCCCACCATGGCCTAATCATTCTGGCCCCGTATGACGGAGTGCTGCTGAGATGGTCGTCCTTCTGGCAGGTTCTGCTGTCTCAGCAGAGGACTTCTGCATCGGGCTGGTGGTCACCTATCCTGATCAAAGCCCTTCACGCCCAGTTTCTCAGTTTGACCGGAGAGAAAAGTCCAGGAGTTTCCAAACTTCTTCCATTTCACAATTCCTGAGGAGGTCATGGTGCTCCTGCAAACACTCCGAGCTTTAGAAACGGTTTAATCCGCGTATGCTTCGTCTTTGCCACACCACAATTTGGTTGTGGTGGTCCACAGAGCGTTCCTTGGACTTCATGGCTTGGTTTTGGTCCTGATGTGCAGTGTGAATGGTGGGGCCTTCTGTACATAAGTGTGGGCCTTTCTCAATGACGTGCAGTCAGTTCAATTTGCCTGTCGAGTTGTAAACACTTCTCTGGGAGAATTAAAACAAATAGGATGGACCTGAGCTCAGTTTGTGGCGCCACCACCACGGGTCTGAATACTTCAACAAGTGAGAGATGGCAGTCTTTTGATTTTTAATATTTGTGTAAAACTTTTCGGTTTTTGGGTGGTGCAGCGGTGGCACTGCTGCCTTGCAGTAAGGAGATTAGGATTCACATCTCAGGCCCACCCTATGTGGAGTTTGCGTGATCTCCCATTGTCTTCATGGGTGTCCTCCTAAGGTGAGGTGACTTGGCCCTAATGTGTAGTAGGTGTGAGCGTTCATCCTGTGATGGACTGACGCCGTGTCCAGGGTTAAGCAGGGCCATCTTACCAGCATCATAGGCCCCCGGGGCAGAGTAGTGTGCTGGGACCCCTGTTTTGATAGCATAACAGAAACATGTGCTCCATATGTTCCTGGCGCCCCCGGCCAGTGCCCGATGTGCCCGTAGTTTAGGGTTGTTCCTGCCTTGTGCCTTACGCTAGCTTGGATAGGCTCCACCAGACCTCTGTGACCCTGCTAAGAAGGTTAGAATACAGGTGCTGGTCATAAAATTAGAATATCATGACAAGGTTGATTTATTTCAGTAATTCCATTCAAAAAGTGAAACTTGTATATTAGATTCATTCATTACACACAGACTGATGTATTTCAAAAGTTTATTTCTTTTAATGTTGATGATTATAACTGACAGCTAATGAAAGTCCAAAATTCAGTATCTCGGAAAATTAGAATATCAATTAAGACCAATGCAAAAAAAGGATTTTTAGAAATGTTGGCCAACTGAAAGGTATGAACATGAAAAGTATGAGCATGTACAGCACTCAATATTTAGTTGGGGCTCCTTTGGCCTGGATTACTGCAGCAATGCGGCGTGGCATGGAGTCGATCAGTCTGTGGCACTGCTCAGGTGTTATGAGAGCCCATGTTGCTCTGATAGTGGCCTTCAGCTCTTCTGAATTGTTGGGTCTGGTGTATTGCATCTTCCCCTTCACAATACCCCATAGATTTTCTATAGGGTTAAGGTCAGGCGAGTTTGCTGGCCATTCAAAAACAGGGATACCATGGTCCTGAAACCAGGTACTGGTAGCTTTGGCACTGTGTGCAGGTGCCAGGTCCTGTTGGAAAATGAAATCTGCATCTCCATAAAGTTCGTCAGCAGCTGGAAGCATGAAATGCTCTAAAACTTCCTGGTAGACGGCTGCGTTGACCTCGGACCTCAGAAAACACAATGGACCAACACCAGCAGATGACATGGCACCCCAAACCATCACCGACTGTGGAAACTTTACACTGGACCTCACGCAACGTGGATTCTGTGCCTCTCCTCTCTTCCTCCAGACTCTGGGACCTTGATTTCCAAAGGAAATGCAAAATTTACTTTCATCAGAGAACATAACTTTGGACCTTTTTGTCTTTAGCCCAGGCGAGACACTTCTGATGCTGTCTCTTGTTCAAGAGTGGCTTGACACAAGGAATGCGACAGCTGAAACCCATGTCTTGCATACGTCTGTGCGTGGTGGTTCTTGAAGCACCGACTCCAGCTGCAGTCCACTCTTTGTGAATCTCCCCCACATTTTTGAATGGGTTTTGTTTCACAATCCTCTCCAGGGTGCGGTTATCCCTATTGCTTGTACACTTTTTTCTAGCACATCTTGTCCTTCCCGTTCGACTCTCTATTAATGTGCTTGGACACAGAGCTCTGTGAACAGCCAGCCTCTTTAGCAATGACCTTTTGTGTCTTGCCCACCTTGTGCAAGGTGTCAATGGTCGTCTTTTGGACTACTGTCAAGTCAGCAGTCTTCCCCATGATTGTGTAGCCTACAGAACTCGACTGAGAGACCATTTAAAGGCTTTTGAGTTCATTAGCTGATTAGAGTGTGGCACCAGGTGTCTTCAATATTGAACCTTTTCACAATATTCTAATTTTCCGAGATACTGAATTTGGGACTTTCATTAGTTGTCAGTTATAATCATCAACATTAAAAGAAATAAACATTTGAAATACATCAGTCTGTATGTAATGAATGAATCTAATATACAAGTTTTACTTTTTGAATGGAATTACTGAAATGAATCAACTTTGTCATGATATTCTAATTTTATGACCAGCACCTGTATAACTGACTTCTCCGTTTTCACTTTGTCATTATGGGTTATCGATAGTTAGATAGATATACTCACACAATACAGTCTGAACACACACAAGGAAGAAGATTAAAAAAAAAAGCCCCACTGCACCAAAATCCCAAGAGGTTAAATAATATGGCCGGTTAGAGGCGAGATTGTGTTGGTTTGGACATGTGCAGAAGAGAGATGCTGGGTATATTGGGAGAAGGGTGCTAAGGATAGAGCTGCCAGGGAAGAGGAGCAGAGGAAGGCCTAAGACAGCAGTTCTCAAACTGTGGGGGGGAATTAACAAAAAAGGGGGCACGAATGTGGCGTAGTTTCACTATTCGTAGGGATATTTGAAACTTGTAGTGGTGTATCGGCAGCAAAAAATATAGGAATAAATTTTATTAGGGTTTCAAAAAAAATGTTAGGTGGGCGCGATTAAAACTGTTATGAAAACTCGGGCCGCAAATACTTGAAGGTTGAGAAACGCTGGCCTAAGAGAAGGTTTATGGATGTAGTGAGAGAAGACATGAAGATAATGGGTGTGACGGAGCAAGATGACGAGGACAGGAAGATATGGAAGAAGCTGATCTGCTGTGGCAACCCCTAATGGGAGCAGCCGAAAGAAGAAGAAGAAGAAGGAGGCCCTCACATATTCTCCTGCAGGGATATGCGGTCAGGGGAGGCAGGTAAGGCTCTGCATCATGAAATGTAAAAAAACCTAATAATTATAACATAAAATAAATGTGTTCTCTGGTCTGTGCTAGAAATTTGTTTTCTGTATGATTCCAATAATTGTTATTGTAATCATTTTTATAGTGAAAATCACTGAATTGGCACATTCCCTGTTCAAATACAGGGGAGAAACGCGAGGTGCGGCAGCGACGAGCCTCACCTCCCCTCAAACTGCGCTCTCCCTCACACACGGGGCTGATGCGTCCAATTGGCGCCTGCCTGTCGCTGTCTCTCTGCATGTCGCAAATCTAATGTTTGCAGACACGTTTATTATACACCCTGACTTTCTAATATCTTTAATGAATTTGTGTGACATATTTAGTCTTGCTGACCCAATGAAAAGGCACAAGGAGAGGCAGACAGTACCGTGCTGCACCAAAGGGGGCGCATGGGAGCCCAACAGGTGCTCGTTGCTGCTGTTCTTCTTGGCGATAACCTCCATTGAGACTTTTAAGACTAAAGGAAAATAAGGAGGAGACAGAGAGAGACTTTCATGGAGAAGGACAGGCACATGGACTTCATTTACAAATAAAGGTAAAGACCGTAAACAGTTTCCAATTTTATAAAAAATGGGATCAGATGAAGAAAAAAACAATCCAATATTTAAAAACTTAATTTTGACCTTAAATAAAATATTCTTTTGTTTTTCTTGTTATCCTTTTGTCGAACAGTCTGTAATAAAATTGATTAAAACATCAGAATTAAAAGCTTTTAAAACAACTAAATATTTCAATTAAGAAAACCCATTTTTTTTTGTACACCACTCAATTCTCTTATTTGTATTGTATGAATATGAATTGTGGAATTGTAACAGCAAATTTCAAGCACATGGAGGGTGCGGAGCAAATGCGCTCTCTCCGCTCTCTCTCACGCTACTATAAATGTAACGTTGTTTCTTATCCAAATATGTACCTTACCTGTGTGTGTGTGAAGAATGCTGATGAGATATGAAACATAACCAGTAGTCAATGTGCAGGCTGCCAACAGAATAGTCAATACACAGGCTAGAAAATGATGTTGGGCTTACAGGCACCGTGCTCGCTTGGTTTAGTTCTTACTTATCAAATCGATTCCAATATGTACAGAAATGTGCTGACAGGACTCCATCATTATACACAGAAGTTCAATATGGTGTCCCGCAGGGCTCAGTGCTGGGACCTTTACTGTTTTCACTTTACATGCTTCCACTGGGATCTCTCATTAGGAAACATTATATTAATTTTCACTCGTATGCAGATGACACCCAGTTATACCTTTCATTTAAATCAGATGAAGCTTCTCCGATGTTGTCTTTAATTAGTTGTGTTAGTGAATTAAAGGAGTGGATGAATGCGAACTACTTGTCTTTAAACACAGATAAAACAGAGATGTTAATTGTTGGAGGGAATGACTCTGATCACAACAATATTCTGTCATCATTTAACTCAGTTGGAATCCCCATTAATTTTATTGAATCAGCCCGCAATCTAGGAGTTATCTTTAACTCTAGCATGTCATTTAAAGCGCATATCGCAAAGTTGTCCAAATCATGTTTCTTCCATCTTAAAAATGTTAGGAAATTAAGGTGCTTTCTAAATAAACAGGATTCTGAGAAATTAATTCATACATTTATCTCTAGTAGGACTGACTACTGCAATGTGGTGTTCACTGGATGCTCATATTGTTCTCTATACAGCCTCCAGTTAATCCAAAATGCGGCTGCAGGAATTATTACAAGAACAAGAAAATACGAACACATAACTCCAGTTCTTAAATCCTTACACTGGCTCCCGGTTAAGTTTAGGGCAGATTTTCAAATCCTTCTTTTAACATATAAAGCATTAAATGGCCGAGGTCTGGCTTACTTGTCTGAACTTATCATGACTTACAAACCTGAGCGCACATTAAGATCTCAAGATGCTGGTCTGCTTATGGTTCCAAGGATTAATAAAATAACAATGAGAGGTCGAGCTTTTAGTTACAGGGCCCCTAAACTGTGGAGTTGTCTGCCTGCTACTATAAGAGATGCCCCTTTGGTCTCAGCTTTTAAATCCCGGCTGAAGACTCATGACTTCAGTTTAGCACACCCTGACTAGAGCTGCTGATTAACTGTACAGACTGCATCTCTGTTGTTAGTCATTAGCACTAAAATATAAGTAACATGATAGTTAGGATTGGATGCTAACCCTCACCTATTCTGTTTCTCTTCTCAGTACTCAAATGTGGCACTTGGCACCACGGCTCACCTGTCAAGTTGTTTTGCCTGCCGAAGGTAAAGTCATCTCTGATGGAGGACTGCAGGAATCTTGGGGTAGAGGGGTCCTTTCATCGGATTGGCTGGCCCAGCGCTGTTTCAGCCATAGAATGGCCAAATAGGGGAGACAGCTTGATGGATGAGGTCTCCAGGAGTCTAAAATTACCCAAATCTTATTATGTGATATCATCTACTGTTAAATTCTGCTCCGTACTTCAAAAAAATTTTTATTTTTTATTTTTTATTGAGGATTTGTTCTGTTCTGTGTATTGTATTGTATTGACCCCCTTCTTTTGGCACCCACTGCACGCCCAACCTACCTGGTAAGGGGTCTCTCTTTGAACTGCCTTTCCTGAGGTTTCTCCCATTTTTCCCTACTAGGTTTTTTTGGGAGTTTTTCCCTGTCTTCTTAGAGAGTCAAGGCTGGGGGGCTGTCAAGAGGCAGGGCCTATTAAAGGCACTGTGTGATTTTGGGCTATACAAAAATAAACTGTATTGTATTGTATTGTATTGAATAAGTGACTCTTTTGGGGTTCATATATTTGTAACTCTGACTCTGAAGGAGTCCGTGCCATGAACCTCATCGCACATCACTGTTCTCCTGCTACCCTTAGAGGAGTTAAGGTTGAGACTCCCTGCCCGTAATGACCTTAAAATTCGGCAACAAGCAGGATAGCGCTGGCACAGGCAGAGAAATCGGGCTATGGGGGTCCGTAAGGGTCCGCCCATGCTTTCTAGAAAAAGTCAGCAGTAGTGGCGTAGTAGTTTTTAACCCTTTCAATGCTGGGTTTCAAATCCCGCTACTGAAAATGACGTGTGACCCTTAAGTTACTTTACTTGCCTGTGCTCCAATTGGAAAAAAAATACATAATAATAAATAATAGGACAGCATTTGTACCTCTCAGATGTTGTAAGTCGCCCCTCGGCGTTGGCTAAATAAGTGAATGTAGAGCAGAGGTGTCGAACTCCAGGCCTGGAGGGCCGCAGGGGCTGCAGGTTTTCATTCTAACCTTTTTCCTGATCAGTCACCAGGTTTCACTGCTAATTAACTTCTTTTCCCTTCAGTTTAATAGCCCTGTTTGTAAGGATTCAGTCCTCTGAGTTGATTCTTCCCATCATTAAATGCTAGCCAAACAGAAATGAGACATGAAATGAGCTGACAGATGACCAGCTAAATTGGGGCTTCAAACTCCAACCAGTTTCTTAACAAGAAAGTCAATTCTAGTTGATAATTAAATTCATTATTTAATTCCACAGCTTGTTGCTACTCTCATTCAGCTACAGCAGGTCACCAAGAAAATAATAGAATAGAAACAGTTTTGGAAATGTCTGCTGCGACAGAATGAGAGCAGCAACAAGCCATGGAATTGAATAAGGGGTTTTATTAACAGTAACAACCAGCTTCTCATTAAGGAACTGGTTGGAATGAAATTAGTTGGAGTTTTGAAGCCCTAATTTAGCTGCTCATTTGTTGGCTTGTTTCACATTTCATTTCTGTTTAGCTGTCATTTAATGAAGAAAAGAATCAATTCAGAAGACTTAATCATTAAAAAACAGGGCTATTAAAATAGAGGGAATTAGCAGTGAAAACTGGACACTGATTAGGACAGTGGTTCTCAAACTGTGGGGCGTGCACCCCTAACAAAAAAAAAAGGGGGCGCGAATGTTGCCATATGTAGGGTAATTTCGCTATTCGTAGGGAAATTTTAAACTTGTAGCGGTGTAAAGGCAGCAAAAAATATAGGAATAGGCTACATTTTATCAGGGTTTCCAAAAAAAAACGTTAGGGGGGCGCGATTAAAACGGTTATGAATCAGTATCAGTATGCTGCTGCTGGAGAATGTGAATTTCCCATTGGGATTAATAAAGTATCTATCTATCTATCTATCTATGAAAACTCGGGTCGCAAATATTTAGAGGTTGGGAAGCGCTGGATTAGGAAAAGGATTAGAAAGAAAACCTGCAGTCACTGCGCCCCCCGGGCCTGGAGTTCGACACCCCTGATCTAAGGGGACTGAGTCAAGTTAATTAAAACTAAGGCAAAAGAAGTTAATTAACAGCCAAAAATGGTCACTAATGAAGATGATGTTTAAAAAGAAAACCTGCAGCCACTGCGGCCCTCCAGGATCAGAGTCTGACACCCTTGATGTAGAGCAGGGGTACTCAATCACGGTCCTGGAGGTCCGCAGTGGCTGCAGGTTTTTGTTCTAACCTGGTTGCTTAATTAGAAAGCAATTCTTGCCAATAATTTAATTCCATGGCTTGTTAGTGCTTTTACTCTGCTATGTCAGGTCATTCTCATATCCTGGATTTTCTTCCTCTTTCTAAGGATATCATCCGAATGATCTGAACGCTAAAATGGATGAGTGATTCTTAGTCCTTCACTTTTTTCTCTTCACTTTCCTTCCAAATATTTAATTAAACCAATTAGTGCACGATAAATACAGAGGTGTAAATGGTAACAAGCTAAATGGAGAAATGCTGGTCTCTTTTGTCATTTGCATGCTACTGCTAATAAGGACCAATTAAAAACCAAGACTACAGCTGTTTAAGACTAAAATAAGCAATAAGGGTTCAAAATCTTAACGAACGAGACAACTAAAGTGAAGCAGAAGTGTTACTTGAGCAGTAAGTGCTTCTTATTAAGCAATTGGGTTGGAGCAAAAACCTGCAGCCACTGCGGCCCTCCAGGATCAGAGTGTGACACCCTTGATGTAGAGCCATCAGAGGGTGAGAGGAATGCGCCTTTACTTGTCCGCCAAGGAGAAACAGCGGCGGCCGTCATTCCGTTTCAAGGCGAGCCGGTGATTTGTCCTACTTTGTCGAAGTATCCTACCGTAGTTTATTTTGACACATATATCTATCGATCGTTATAATAAATAACACTAGCCAAACATCCTACCGAAAGAGACACAGCCTGATGCAAAGATTTCACAAGACGGTCATTACTTGTGCATGGATACAATGGCCTGTACAAGATTAAAAGTCACACATGCAAAATATACAACTTATAAAATGTTGACAGTAAATCCCTATGCAGTAAACTGTAATAAATGCATTAATGTAGTAAGGCTAAGAAAAGCATACATATTACTGAAATACAGTTGGTAAGCTTCGAGAAAAGTTGCGTAATTTTGGTCTGCGCATGCGTAGTATCAGTGAGTAGATCATTTCGCTGAGTAGGGTGTTTCGTTAGAACACCTGGTTCAGCACCTTGCGTGTAGTTCTCCGCTTACTTTGTTAATTTTTTTAGTGTCGTTAAAAACAATAAGTCCGTCAAATCAAAGATTTCCACGACCGCTACGGGTCAGAAATCCGAAGTGAGTGCGAGTCGCGTCTTGTTCTGGTGTTTTGCATATGCAAATCTGCGGGCGCGTGAACGCGCGCTGGACGTGTGCACTTGGCAAGCGCTCAGGTGTGCTGCAATCTGCGACGTGTCGGCACTCATTGAGCGTGTTACGGGGCAGGGGAGCGCTTGATGTCGCAACTCTTTCAATGATTTCGTTTACTCCGAAACTGTCACACCGGATGGGAGTTTATGGTTTGAAGCAGTTCGTGTAGACATTTGTAGGATTTAGTATATGCAGATCCTGCACTTTTTAACGTTTTGCTCCGTTGCCGGCTTGTGCTTCAATCACTTGCTTTAATTTCCCCCACACACTTTAAACTGTGTTACAAAAATAAAATAAAAAATAACAGTGGGCCACTTTAAAGGGCTCCACAATTCAAACGCCCCGGCCGAACTGATGCGCTTAGGGCCTGACCAATGCAACCTGTGAACCTCACACAATATCTTCACAAGAAGATAGATTTTTCTAGACCAGAAATTCCATGCCAAATATGATGGGAAATTGGGAAAAAAAAATGGTTATGGTGACTCAGTTGCGGTTTCCAAAAAAACAATTTAACAATAAGTGACGTTTGTGGCCCTCAAACTCAGTCTTGGGGGGTCAAATGTGGCTGCAGGTTTTTGTTCCAACCATTTTCACACTCAGTGAGTCATTTTTCCCCTCTGACCAAACTCATTTAATTAGTGGGCTTTTTATTTCCTTTTGGTTATTCTGCATTCAGAAAACCATAGCATTTAGAAACTTGTGTGTTTTGTGTTATTTCTAAATTATTTCTAAATGCTCTGATACAACTTCAGTCATTTGCTATCCTGCTTTGTCCTGAACAGGGTCCCTGGGGTCTGCTGGAGCCAAACCCAGTTTGCAATGGACACAAGGCAGGAACAATCACATGGACAGGGCAAACAATTTAGCGTTGCCATTTCACCTAACCTGCATGTCTTTGGACTGTGGGAGGACCCGGAGGAGACCCACTCAGACACAGGGAGAACATGCAAACTCCACGCATGGTGGACTCAGGATGTGAAACCTGGCCTTCTTACAGTGAGGCAGCAGCACTACCAGTGTGCCATGGTGCCACCCTGGTATCACTTCAGTTTTTTTTTTGTCTGATGCATCCTGACTTACCAGTACAAGAAAATCCACAAATGATACACCGTTTGACTCATCAGGCTACTTATGCAGGACGTCGAGGTTTTGGGAGTTCCCATCTAAATTTTGCCCTTATACACTCCTAATAATAATGGAGGTTCTCCAGAGAGATGCCATAGAGGAACCAGTTTGGGTTCCTGAAAGATCCTTTACCATATATAAATCCATAGCAGGTGTCATTAAGAAGCCATGACGTGATGATAACAGATTTGTGAAATACCAGTGGGTTTCCAGATTGTAAAGGAACTCCTGCTGCAGACAGTCACCCAAGGCCAAGCTCAGGTTTTCTTCATCTGTTAGTATCCTCTTTCTGTTTTGCCCACACATTAGCAACCTTTTCAAAGCTCTAAGAACCAATTTCAAATGCAAGTACCCCTTCCCAGAATGAAATGGTTCTTTCTCAATCAATGGTGCTATGAGATACCACCATTAAGATGCCATTACAGAAACCCAAGAAACCCTTTTTGGACCGTTCAGGAAATGACACCCTTATGATAAAAAGTAAACCAATAGGTGTCTTCAGCAGAAGTGAGCAGAAGGATGTGACGCTGTATGCACCACATCAAGTTACTCCTTTTCACAAAAATTTTTAAAAATGTGCATCGGTAATCATGGGCATGTGCAGTATCATTTTATGCTATTTTGTGGTTGCTAATCATAAATAGCTGCACCTGTGAGGATTTAAGGGTGTCATTTTAAAGGGGTGCATGCTCACGTGATGAATTATTTTGTACTTTCTATTTATATCTCGCTGTGCTACCCATTTAAGTTGGGTTGAAATCTAAATCATCAACATAGACCTCAGAGTTAACATTTGCAGTACACCATCTATTGGGATGTATTCTGTAATGCATGCAGTAATAAAATGCCTTATATTTGTCATTCTAACAGATGGCACATCACAAACATCTGTACTAATAAAATGCTTTACTACAAATGCATGTGAGGCATCATCTGTTGGAATGAAAATACAATGTATTTGTTTCTGTTATATTCCATTTGGTATGGGATTTATAAAAGTAGTGTTAAAGTTTGTGATGCACCATCTGTTAGAATGACAAATACAATGTATTTTCTTAGCATAAATGTGTGTGATGCATCATCTATTGTAATGAAAAATGCAATGGATTTTTCTCTGGTATATGCTGTTTGGTATGGGATTTGTAAAAGCAGTGCTACAGTTTGTGATGTGCCATCTATTGGAATGACAAATACAATGCATTTTATTACTGCAAATGTCTGTGATGTGTCATTCATTGGATTGACAAATACAATGTATACGTCTCTGTTATATGCAATTTGGTATGGGATTTGTAAAAGCAGTGCTAAAGTTTGTAATGCGCCATCTGTTGGAATGACAAATGCAATGCATTTTCTTACTACAAATGTTTGTGATGTGGCATCTGTTGGAATGACAAATGCAATGCATATGTCTCTGTTAGGGCGGCATGGTGGCGCAGTGGGTAGCGCTGCTGCCTCGCAGTTGGGAGACCTGGGGACCTGGGTTCACTTCCTGGGTCCTCCCTGCATGGAGTTTGCATGTTCTCCACGTGTCTGCGTGTCCGGTTTCCTCCCACAGTCCAAAGACATGCTGGTTAGGTGGATTGGCGATTCTAAATTGGCCCTAGTGTGTGCTTGGTGTGTGGGTGTGTTTGTGTGTGTCCTGCGGTGGGTTGGCACCCTGCCTGGGATTGGTTCCTGCCTTGTGCCCTGTGTTGGCTGGGATTGGCTCCAGAAGACCCCCGTGACCCTGTGTTTGGATTCAG